>NW_028241951.1:0-16492 GCF_964263255.1 Lissotriton vulgaris | reverse complement strand
GAGCAGTTTTTCTGCTGATTTTGCGATTATTTCGTGAATTGCGAAATCGCTAAAAGCTGGAGGGTCTGCTTTCCAGATATGACCTTCCACTTCCCAGGGGACCTATAAATATATAAAATATATGTCACCATAGTTGTACTTACAAAAGACGAAGAAAACTAAGTACAACTGACTATAGCAACCCAACACAGACCTTCATATGTGACTGAAGAACATGTACACATAATTCAAGAGCGGTTTTTACATTGACACACCAGTCAAGGAAGACTTAAGACTTTTTATTTAATAACTCTGGCTTCCTTGCATACAAAAAAGCTTATCGCTAGTGTTCCAATTCATATGAACAAGGTAAAGTGGAACAAAGAAAAGTAAAGAAGAGAAAATTGTAAAAATTATGATTCCAAGATAGAAAACACCATCACCAAGACACCTAAAGAAGACCTATGGGCCCCACTGTGTGTCAAAGATTTGCACCCGATATGTACTTGTACCAACTCCTTGTTTACTTACTTACATACTACAAGGAGATAGATGTTCTTTTAACTTAATTCTTTGTTTTCAAGAGGCAACAGAGCACTATGTGGAATAGAATCCGATTGTCACGGAGAACCCTTTATAAAATACCTGCAACCAAAAAATTCGATAGTTGTCTAAAGTTCTAGCACTTGTCAGGTGAGCGCAGCCAGGGCGGCAATTAAGCGATGGTATCTTACGAGCTGTATTTAAGAAGATTTCATCTTATCTATGAAGGGTAATTTCCTTAAGTATTATTGGCCGAGAGATACTTCAAGTAGAGCTAAGGAAAACAAATGAGGAGCCTGTAATTACCCAGTTGTCACCCATCTAGATCTCAAATAAGAGCAAGACTTCATTTCTTGTGATAGGTGTACTAACCTTTTTGTTAAAAAGTATTGGTGCAAACGTCTTCACATGATTAATTAGTTTCCTTTTCTTGAGTTGACATCATACAAGCCCTGGTAACTTGGATCCAAGCCTGTCAGAAATAATGAACATGATTGGAAATCATGCAGTTTTAATCACTACAGATAAGTTCCTCAGTAAGCACAGGAATTAAGGCCCCATGTGTCATAAGTTTAGTATGACCTACCTCTAACTCATCACATGTTTCCCTTATTAATAGTGGACAAACAAGGCAGGTCCTATAATTAGGGCATTACGCAGCTATTACAGACAACCTGTACTGTCTCTCAAGGCTATATACACTCATCCACCTCTAACGAATTTTGCCTATTTGTTGTTATATGATAGTATAATAGGACTAATACACCTCTGCCTATAATGCTCGGTTTCTAGATAGAATATTCTGGGAGTCTGTATTCTCATCTCCCATTCAACGAAGCCCTATGTAATGTTGTTACACCAACATCTATCTGTATTGTATACAGAGTAGGGGCACGTTATATCGAGTGCTAAAAGTATTACTCACTCAGCAACGCACTAAACATGTAGATCACTCGGCAACGCGCTAAATGTCTTCCATCCCTCACGATTTTTGCCTAATGGTTGTTATTTAATAGTATAGTAGGGTTAATACACCTCTGCATATCTTGCTAGGTTTCGAGATAAAAGATTCTGGGAATATATATTATAATTTCCCATTCTTAAAAACCCTATATGACGTTATTCTAACAACATCTATCTGTAGTGTACACAGAATAGGGTCAAGTAGTAACGAGCGCAAAAAATATTACTCATTCGGCAACGTGCTGAACGCGTTGATCACTCAACAATGCGCTAAATATTTTGCTAACTCGGCAATAAGGCCACCCGTGTATTTATAACCATGTGGACAATAATTGGGTCGGATTAACCAGTCCCCAAGATTAGATAACGGGTATCTCAACCCGGGCACGTCATGACAATAGTACATAGCTGCCACCCTGATTAGATGAATATTCCCAGATGCGGAGTCAGTCACTTACTTACTTTTATCAATGCTTCTCCAGACTATTGTGTCAACCGCCCTCAGGACACGTAACGGGTTCTCGTGCGATGTAAAAATGTGTGGCTTCTCCTTCGCATTAAGGTAGCGTCCGATTAATACTATACTAGAAGTATCCAAAGGTAGAAGTAGTAATACTGTGTGATATCAAATATATCTCCACAAGATGAAATATGCAATATGTATAGTTTCGATCTAATACAGTCATTAAAAGGAGCGTGCTCAGTGATCGAATTTCTTCATCAGCCACCACAAGGTAGAATCTGAAATATATATATAGCCTCAATTTCATTAGGCTATTAAAATCAATATAACGAGTGTTCTTATTTCTTATGCAGGCCAACTGAACAGTATCAAAGTTAGGCATCGATGTTAGTAAAGATCCTACCAACAACACTCAAGTAAATCACCATATGTACTATATCTTTGTGTCAAAAATCACCTAGTAAGATATCAAAATGGTAAGTCTCTCGTTAACTAAGGATACAAAGCATACAGATTATGAGTGTCTATCTCATTCAAAAATACCATTTTTATGGGAAATTTCCATTTCAATCCGTAATGACATATACCAATATGGCGCGAAGAGATCTAAGTCACCTATTTCTATATAATTCATACACAAAGAGTATTAACTCTATGTCGTGTACCTCATCAAATATACTACTTCATTTCATTAATATCTGGCTCAGATGGTACAGAGACCCGTTACAATTGAGATACAAAGAACTCATGAGTGAGTGTATTCATTTGGTCACATACCAGGCGATCTCCTCATTTAGACCTTTACGAACACTATCCAGATGAAAGACCCAAAGAGTTTCCCGTTTCTTGCGTGTTATCTCAGTAGGTTGTCCCATCTTTAGCTGTACCTTTTCTTGTATTGACCATTACAAATCTATTTCCCTATGATTCAAATCTAAAAAATGTTATACCAAGGGAGCAGTTAGCTTCTTGGTTCTAATGGCTGACTTGAAGCGCAATCGGAATTCACTGCCCGTTTCCCCCACATATGCAAGTCCGCAAGGGCAAAAAAGAATGTAGACAATGTTACTGCTTCTACAATTCGTTAGGTGTCGTAATTTGATTTCAATGTTGTTATAATTCAATTTATCTGATACTAAGGCTGCCTCACAAGCATGACACGAGCCTCTTGAAAACAAAGAATTAAGTTAAAAGAACATCTATCTCCTTGTAGTATGTAAGTAAGTAAGCAAGGAGTTGGCACAAGTACATATCGGGTTCAAATCTTTGACACACAGTGGGGCCCATAAGTCTTCTTTAGGTGTCTTGTTGATGGTGTTTTCTATCTTGGATTCATAATTTTCACAATTTTCTCTTCTTTACTTTTCTTCCTTCCTATTTACCTTGTTCATATGAATTGGAACACTAGGAATGAGCTTTTTTGTATGTAAGAAAGCCTGAGTTATTAAATACAAGACTTAAGTCTTCCTTGACTGGTATGTCAATGTAAAAACTGCTCTTGAATTATGTGTACATGTTCTTCAGTCACATATGAAGGTCTGTGTTGGCTTGCTAATGTCAGTTGTACTTAATTTGTTTTCGTCTTTTGTAAGTACAACTATAGTGACATATATTTTATATATTTATAGGTCCCCTGGGAAGTGAAAGGTCATATCTGGAAAGGTCCTGAGTAAGGTGGTACATAACCACCGAAACGTGCGTCGACCTAGTGCGGAATGTCATGCTTGGCATTGAGATTTATTCTTTGGCAGAGATTTCCTTTGTCATTTACATCTCGTCTGTGTACAGACATTGTCTGAGTGTATTTGATGTGAGTGTGGTTAGTATGGAATGAATGCTGTGAGATTGTTTTGCATCCAGGGGTGTTTTTTGTGGACTGTAATTGTTTCTAAACTTTCTGTTTTTTATTATGTATGTATCTAATTTGAGTAATAATGTATTTCTGATGGTGATTTTTCTATAATGTATACACATATAAAACTTACGAAATAATGTGATAAAGAAAGAAAATAAATACCTTTTTGATATATACAAAGAATGGAATAATTTAAAAAAGGAATAAAAAGAAATGTTTTGAGAAAATAAAAAGTATAATGAACTGTTTTTGGTTGTCACTAGTGTACTTTAAAAATTGATGCATAAAGAATTTTAAGAATATCACTAATGAAGTACTATGGTCAATGAGGGAGAACTTATTCTTCTGGGTTTACTTATTCCCCTCTCTCCCTGACCTACATTAATTCTGAGAGGGTCTCTTCATTTCTGCTATTCGACCTTACTTCTCCTGCCAAATGAATTCAGAAAGCAAGTTGTCTAGCTTGTGGTGAAAGTCTTCGGTTAGTAGGAGGGGTAACATATTGATGAGGTAATTAACTAACAGGGTTATCATAATTTTTATTGTTTCGATCCTGCCCCACCAGGTGATAAATTTGGAGGACCATTTTTCCAATAGGCTTTTAATCTTATCTAGGGTAGTGTGTTTATTATGGTGTAACATGCCTATTATGTTGCACTCAAACTCTATTCCCAGGTATTTTATGTGACCGGGTTGCCATGCCAGACCTGGTGAGCTGAGGACCTCTTTTGTGTAAGGAATATTTAATGGGTTTACTGCTGATTTGTCTTTGTTTAGTTTATAGGCCGAGTGTTCCGAGTATGTGTCTATAGAGTGCATAAGGGTCTTGATTGAGGACCCAGGGTTCTCTGTGACAATAAGAATGTCGTCCGCATAAGCGGCTCGTTTAACCTGTACTTCATTGAATTTTATCCCAGTGATTTTGAAATTTTGTTTTAGGTCCAGTAGGAGTGGTTATAGGGCTAAAAGAAATAGGGAAGGGAAAAGTTGGCAGCCTTGTCTTGTACCTTGTTGAAGGGAGAGCGGTTCAGAGAGAGAACCGTTGATCACAATTTTTGCGGAGGGTTTCTCGTAAAGGCCATGACCATATTTATAAATGGTTCACCAAGGTGAAACCCTGTCAAACGCCTTCTCTGCATCTAGAGTTATGGCTATGGATAATGTGTTAGCATAGTTTGCCTTTTCTAGGACGTGGCAGAGAAGGCAGGTGTTGTCGTTAGACATGCGTTGTTTGAGAAATGTAAATGTATAGGCATTTATATAGCGCACTACTTACCCGGAGGGTCCCAAGGCGCTTCGACCGCTGCGAAACCCTTCCTGGCTTCCCTGAGAGATGGTCCCTTAATGGGTATCTCCAGGGTGAGACCAGGCATCCCCGGCGGTCTGGTGGGGCCGTTAGTGAAGATGAGGCAAGCTAATGCCCAGAGTTGCTGAGTGTGATCGCTGATCAGAGTGGGCACAGAGGCGAGAGAATTATCGAGTCCGCTGACCCTGGTCCAGAAACCTGCCGCGCCGGGATTCGAACCCTGGTCCCGGGCCGTCCTCTGCTCTCGGGTCTGCCGCCTCTAACCAGTGAGCCACAAGCCTACTTGGGAGTTGCTTATTCATTTAGGGAGGAATTCATTAGGTCTAATGGCCAATATTTGCGCATAGATTTTGCAGTCTACCTTTATGAGCGATATCGGTCTGTCGTTTTTTGGTTGTAAGGGATCTTTCCCTTCTTTGGGGATAACTATAATGTTGGCTTCTGCCATTGAATCTGTTATACCACCCGAACTAGCGAAATTGTTGAATACCTTCAGCATGGTTGGTTGTAGTAGGTCTGTAAATGTTTTGTAAAATATGACAGTGAAGCCGTCCGGTCCCGGAGCTTTGTTTTCTTTCAGGGTTTTAACCCCTTCCGTGCTCATGACGAGCTCAGCTCGTCATAATGCACGGTGCTTGTGTGCTCATGACGAACCGAGCTTGTCATGACCACACCCATTCCTATTAGTGTCCAGCACAGGAGAGGAATCAATAGCAGCCATGAGGTTAATGTCTTTAGTGACTTCTGAGGCGTTTATCGGCTTGCCATGGGTTAGTCGGTCTATTTCTGCTAATTGTGGAATTTGAATCCTTCTCAAGTATTGTGTGCATTTTATGTACGTCGAAGACCTGATCATTACGAAATGGAGATTCATACAATTTTTTAAAACAGTTTAGTATTTCGTTTGGGTTAGTGTGTGGTAGATTGTTCTTATCTTTGATTGAAGTAATTCTGTGTTGATTTTGTTTGTGTTTGAAGTAAGATGCAAGCAACTTCCCCGCTTTGTTACCTTCGCATATTTTGAGTCCCTTACATTTATTTATCCACACTCCTGCTCTTTCGCTCAAGATTTTGTTGTATTCATACTTTTTGTGTGTGAGTCATTTAAAAGAGTGTTGTTGTTTAGAGAGTTTGCATGTGAAATTTAAAATTGTTTGAATTCTTGTTCTAGTTTCAGTAGTTCTGCATTATGGGCCATATGTATGAAGCTGTTTTGCGATCGCAAACACTGCAAATGGCAAAAAAAAGGTGTATGCAATCGCAAAACAGAGATTCCCTATGTGTGAGAACCATAGCGATCACAAAATTAGCAAGTAGTAATTTTGCGAGAAATCGATTCTGCGAACAAATTTGCAGATTCGCTATCTCAGCCACGCAAATAACAAAAATCGCAAATAATGAATCTCAAATTGCGAATTTGCCAAACGAATTGCATGAAAAAATCCCAAATTGAGAATACCCGAAATTCGCAATTTTGCTAATCGCAATTAACACCAAGTCTGAGCAGGTGGTAACCAGGTGCAACCTATTTAAAGAGGCCCTCAATGCTACAGGCCTTTTTCACAATGGCTGAATTGTATGTGATAGCCAGGAGGCTGCGAATCGGAGCTGCTGCACAGAGAAGGAGACATCAGGAAAGGATCTTCAGAGCGCGCATAACCCTGTCCCAGCGAACTGTGGAGGAGATCCATGTGAACTACAGGCTGGATGAAGACAGCCTCCTGGACTTAATAGCGGAGCTCAAACCCATACTTGAACACCCCACACGCAAGACACACACCATCCCCAACCATGTACAGGTCTTGTGCTCACTGCACCTACGAGATCAGGGAGTTTCCAGGGGGTGATAGCCACAGCAGAAGGGGTCTCTCAGAGTGCGCTGTCACGCTTCTTCCACACATTCCTTGATGCAATGGTACAGAGGCTGCATCACCACATCCAATTCCCCAACATACAACAGGCACTAGACCAAACCAAGTAGGAGTTCTATCAGATTGCACAATTCCCCCACATCATTGGCTGCATAGATGGGACCTATGCCGCTATATCCCCCCCCCCTCCTCACAGAACAAGTATGTGTTCAGGAATCACTAGTCCTACCATTCCCTGAACATACAGGTAGTTTGCAATGCCAAGCATATCATCACTGACATCATAGCGAAATACCCAGGCAGCACCCACGACTCATTCATCTTCCGCCACAGTGGGATTCACAGACGACTCACAAATGGTGAATTTGCTGATGGGTACTTACTAGATAAACACATTGGTAACAAGGACACACCAGTGAAGCGCAGCAGCACCAGGACAGTGCTTAACCTGATTCTTCTCACCCTACAGGTAACATTGCGTATGCTGTCCCTGACTACATACTGACTCCGTACCTGAATCCTGACACCGCTGGGGAGCCGAGGTACAACAGTGCCCTCACAGCCACCCGCTGTACCATTGAGAGGACCGTTGGAATACTCGAGCCATTTCCGCTGCCTACATAAGAGTGGAGGGGCACTACAGTACAGCCCGAGACCTGTTGCAAGATCGTGGTTGCGTGTGCCATGCTGCTCAACATCGCCACCTGGAAAGGCACCCCAGTGGAGCTTACAGATTCGGAATCATCAGATGAGGAGGGGCCAGCTCCAGATGCAGGCCAGCCATTGTTATTGGCGTAGTTGCCAGGCACTAGAGGCGAGATTACATCACACAGAACTTTTTCTAGGTGGAAAATGATGACACAATGGTACAGATTGGTGCAAGACTGTGTTTTTATTCCCTTACGTTCAGGAAAGTTACCATCACACAGCCTGTGTTGCACACTATGTTGGTCTAAATGTCCCACACATGTTGAACATACAGTGCAAAAAAAACCAAGAAACATGAGTGTGTGCAATGAGTTACCTTACCCATTGCCATGTGCTAGTCAGGGCACCTCAACGTCAGCATTGACGACTCGTAGCCCCTCCCTCAGACTGCACAGTGCTTTCTCCTGAAACATCGGCAGCCCTACCCTGACGCACACTATGGCGCCTGTCCTGTGGGAGTGGTGGAGTGATGCTGCGCCTGCTCTATTTCCCATCCTCCTCCAGTGAGCTGAGGGCTCTTGTGCTAGCAGTGGCTGCTGCCCGTAGCTGATCCACAACACATGTGATCTGCACTAGTCCCCTGGCCATGTCCTTGCAGCAGTGTGCCAACTCAGGCTGCATGCTGATGCAGCGACGTGGCAGCACTGAGGTGGCAGAGGACAGCCAGTTAACAGCCCTCGTATATAAGTCCTGGTGTGTGTGGAGGCGCTGTCTCTCCCTGCGCCTGGCTGCACGGTCTTCTCGCATCTCGGTGCACAGTGCCTCCAGGGAACCCGTCAAGCCCATGAAGCCCACCCTCATTTGTCGCTGAATTGATTTTATTGTTTTTGCCTTCAGGTGCTGTACCTCCAGCATGTTGCCCTCAAGCCCTCTGAAGACCATGTCCTCTCCTGTGGCAGCTGGGCTTGTGGACGGCCATGCCCTGCGCCTAGTTGGAATAGTTGGAGTGGGACGTGCAGGGGACTGTGCTCTGTGGTGTGGTTCAGACTGTCCCTGGACTTGATGCCCATCCTCATCTGTGTCTAGTGTTTCTACCTCCAGTGGTGGCAATGGTGGTACTACAATGCGCTGTGTGCGTTTCGCTGGGAGCACTGGGCTGCCTTCCTCCTCCTGCTCTTGCCCTGATTTTTAATTTTTTTTAAAGAATTTTTATTGTTTCCAAAACCTCAAACCCCCACCATTCAGTTATCTCTTGTATGACCATTACGCAGATGGTCCACCAATCCTGTTGTATACTATGTGACATCCATGAACATCAGCTTCTACCTACTAAATCAACCCTCCTCTTGCCCTGATACTCCGCGCTGTGGGATTCATCCTCCCCTCCTGCCATCGGTCCCTGTGTTTCTGAGGGTGCTGTGGACGTAAATGCACACATTAATTTGGTTCCCTGCCTTGCATTTGTCATGCAATAAATTACACTGTTTGGAGTTACATGGGTCCTAACTGTCTGTATTTTGCCTTTCCTGATACACACATACTGATTGACCCTTGCTGGGTGTCACTGCTCCACTGTTTGGTGCATGAGACTACATCTCCCATAATGCATTGGTGTGTGTGCTTGTGTGCATGCACTGGACTTGCATTACTGTTGGGTGCCTGGGTCTCTCCTGGGTGTGTGGGTGAAGTAGGGAGGAATCAGGGGTGTGATGGCATGCTTCTTACCTTGTCTGTGGTCTGGGGGTTCTGAGCTGTCAAGGTCTGCCAGGCCACTCACACTCTCCGGCAGCAGGCTCCCCTCGACCAAATCCTCCAGTGACGTGGAATCGGTGGCAGTGGACGTTCCACCACCGGTTTTTCTAGCCTCCTCCAGCCTGGCAGCAACCTTTTCCTTAGACCTCTGGCGCATATCATACCAGCGTTTTCGCAGGTCTTCTACACTGTGGTGGGTGACGCCAATGGAGTTGACCTTTTCCTGGATGTCTGCCCAGATTCTGCGTTTGCGGGTCTCTGGATTTATTTCCGAAAAGCAGCTCATGGCTCACCACCATCTCCTGGTTGAGCACCTCCTGCTCCTTTTCAGAGAACTTCTGTTCGTGTCCTCCTGCTGCTTATCCTGTGTGGCCATGTCCCCTCTCTCAGTAGCAGTGCACTGGTGCCTCAGCCCTCCTTCCAGCCTCTCACTCTGTTTCTGAAACTCAGATGCAGCATGGGTAGTCACACTGCCTGGTTGTGATGTTATCAAGCTGCACCTGAATTTCCGATTCGCCGATTTGCGATTCCTTATTTGCGATTTCGCAATTAAGGAATCGCAATTTTGGTATTCGCATTAAAATTCTGCAAATTTTTGGGAATCGCTTAATATTAGCAAACTTTTAATTACATTGGGTATTGCGATTCTCAAAATGCGATTCACAAAAAATCGTATTTGGAGAATCGTAAATACTGAGTTTGATATACATGGCCCTATGTTTTTTATTGATTTTTGTTTTAATTTCTCTAGAACCCCCATCAGGATTGCTTTCAGCGCATCCCAGAGTGTTTACTTTTGTACCTGGGAGATCGTTGTTTTTGAGGTAGTTCGTGATTGTGTCTTCGATTTTGCTTTTGTCATTGGGATCTAATAGGACATCATTATTGAAACACCATCTTTTCATTGGGGGCTTAGAGTGGCTGCCAGTTAGTATGGTGTTAATGCATGAGGGATCAGATACAAGTTTAGAGAAGATATTGGTCTGGTCGATTAGCTGAGTGAATGAGCCCGATATTAATAAATATTCTATCCTTATGTACGAGTCATGTGGGGCTGAGTAGAAAGTATAGTCTCTGGAGTCAGGGTGCTGAAAGCGCCAGGAGTCCTTGAGATTGTCCTTAGAGCATAAATTCTGTACTACGGCGTGAGATTTTGTGGGGTTTGCATTTGCATGTAGGTTAAAGTCACCTCCTACTATGATTAAATCGTCCTGTGGTAACTGCTCTATGTTTACAACATGAAAGTTGTCATCGCCTCTGCATAAACTTGTGATTAGAAGTCTTCCCTCGTCATCATGTTAGCATGATACAAGACTGATATTGGATTTTCGAGCTATTAAGGTAATTACTCTCTTCTTTTTGTGTTCCGCTGGTGAACAGGACACTTGTGATATCCAGTTATGTTTAATGAATTCAGAGTCTTTGTTGGATAGCTTTGTTTCCTGAGGGAGAATGATATCTCCTTTTGTTTGAATTAAGTAATCCATAATTTTCCGTCGCTTAATCGGATGATTTATCCCCTTCCCGTTTAGGGAAATGATATTAAGTTTGTCTAAAATATTGTGTGTCATTGGATGTATGTGAAGTGGTAGCTGTGTTTGACTTTGCGCTGATTATTTTTTTTTCCTAGATCCGTGAATGCTTTATTAAGGCGTGTTTGAGCAATGGTTCTGAAACAGTGGAAAGTACATGGTGTGTGTTAAAAGGAAGTACGAGGATAAAAATCGCTCCACATACATTCAGGTGTTGATCTGATAGCTGGTTACGGTGCAGAGTTGCAAATAATATTAAGGAGAGGTGAAACGAAGAACGGACCAAAATTAGCAGTGGTAATCTTAAAGAGGATGATGTTGAAAACAAAATCTAAAACCACAAAACCCCCAAACTCCTCCCCCCTTACTCACCCACTCCACCCTAGCCCTGAAAGCATCGAACGTAGGAGGTGCGACAGCAGAGCGTCCATACGCCACTTCGGAGAAGAATATGGTTATTTATAGATAACCTTCTAAAATATAGGAATTGTGTAGTGAACATAGATCGTAAAGCTTGAATTGCAACAAATAACATCAAATAGCATCCAATAGCTCCTCCAGCTGTAGCTATTGTGACTGTCTCGATTGGGTTTAACCATGAGAGCAGCAAGTGCAGCATACTACTTCATCTCGCACTTATTGAGGAACATAATTGAGGAGCATAGTCCCTAGAATAGTCCTGAAATCGTAAGGGGGAAGTGCATCATTCCTTTTAGGATGTCCTTCACACCTGAAATCTTCCTCACTATCTTACGTACAAGAACTTTGAGAGCATTCACCATAAGAGTCCCTATTGGACACTCCTATAACTCACTTTGTGTGGTTTGGCGACTACAACATGTGAACCATCTCACCATTTTCCAACACAAGGACAGTACCCCTAACTTCACAACACGCATGGATAGGTTCGATGTACCTGCCCTTCTTATTTTTCTTCAGCACGTTCAATTCTACTCTAATCACTTACTTGCACAGTCAGTTTCTTGATCAAATTTCTGGCATTGTAGTCTTATTGCAACTTATACTGTTTCTCAGAAACTGCCTCACATTACTAGATTCCATCCCTGGCAAGAGTGTTACTTCCTTATCTTTCCCATAGCTGCAACCAATAATGCTTTAACCTCGTAATAGCTAACTGGCCACTGCGGACGACGCGTAGGTCAGTTGACCACAGCTGCCGGACTCTATCATTGAAGGAGCTGTAGCATCCACATTATCCCAAGTGGACCCAAACCTGAATCTAGGATGCATTGAAGGATCTGTAGCACCTATGATATCCCAAGGGGCCCAAACCTGAATCGTGGAGGGTTGGCTAACCAGACAAGATATACATACACCTACTTAAGTGTGATAGGTTGTAGTTATACACTTTATTGAGAGCACCCTTACCTTTTAGTTAGGACTAAGTTTTCAATGTAGGTCCTGATGAAACACCATTAGATCCTTTTGGACTACTTAAGGCGTGCAATATGTCGACCTATTTTCTGTAGTGCAGGTAGTCCCACATACAGACTTATCTAATTATTTCCCTGTAGGATAGGGAATTTCACACACAAACTTACACAGTGGGAATATCAGGCCATAATCTCTGACCAATTCTCATTCTCAGTTTTTAATCTTGACATAGGTCCACTGCCCAGAGTAAAACTAAAGTATCGGTACCTATAGTCAATTTTAACTCATTTCCTCCCCAGTCTCTCACTTTCCACTACTAGGCAACCCTTTTTGCCCTTTGATACTTCTTCGGCACCTTTCTAAACGATCTTCGGGTAAGAGCCCTCTCGCGGGGCCTGTCGGACATTGCAGCGCCGACCCGACGATGAAGCATGCCACCTAATGGCGGATGAGGGCACTTGCTCCTAATAAGCAATTGCTTTGGGTTATTCCTTTTCCTCCCCAAATTTGTAGTAATGTTTATACCCTAGGTGTTGTTTGTTCATTGTCTGAATTATCCTGGTCTCCTACAGTATATCCTAACTAGTACTTAAAGAATCCATTCACCACAATCTGTAAGAGCATGGATGGAGTTTTGCTTGTGGCACTGTACAGGGTTGTGCAATAGGACCACAACCTGGTGCTAAGTACAACTTCAATATGGACTTGTAATTTTTGTGCCATTTATATAGTCTCCTTGATAAGTCGATTAGCTCTCTCGATGTACCCTCTGTTTTATGCAAGGTAAAGAGATGACTTGATATGCTCAATTTCAGGAATTTTCAGGATTCTTACCATCTCTTGGGAGACAAACTGGACCCTATTCTCACTGACTAATTGACCGGAGAACCCTTTCTTGTAGAAAATCAGTTTGAGGAATGTGGCTGTGTGGCATAAATAAACCAGTTGTTATAATATGTTTAGGGATTCCTTCCTTTTATTTAGCTATTTCACTTTGTTTACTCCGATTATATTATGCAAGAGAAAAAAAATAAGGTCCGTGCTGTTTGAATTTTCATTTTTCTTCTGTTCACTTTTCACCTTGGTCTTTCTGTTGTCTTAGCTCGCTTTTCGCTCCCCAAGCAGTTCATCAGTCAGGTAGAAGTCTTGGGGTAAACCACACACAACAATGCCTGGTATTTCCTTTTTTTGTTACTCTACTTCTCCCTTGCTAAGTGCCCCCTGCCACATTTTCTCTCGTGAGACACACCTTTGGGACCATTTTAGTGCTCTTCATTTTTCCCGCTTTCTTCCTTTTAATGTAGATTTTCCTAGTTTTTATGACAGAAAGTCTTAATTTTATTAAAGACACGGAGGCGAGTATTATGCTTACTAATCTTGCTTTATTCTCAACAGCAGCCAAGATAAGTAAGAAAACTACAGTTCCCAGGGGACCACGCGAACAGATGGCCAATGGGAATGTAAAAAACGACAACATAATGACCAATCAGAGCATAGTACAGTAATAAGAGACACCGCTGACTGCGCAGCTTCCTCTTTTCGCTGACGAGCTGGTCAGATAAGATCGGCAAACAAAGGAACCATAACAATAATCAAAGAAAACGCCAAAGTCCAGGAACAGTCATCTTAAATCCGAGGAATCCAGGAAGGTTGTCCAACAGAAGATGCGGGGGAAGGATCCAGACGTACAGGACCGCTGGGGTGAAGAACGGAGCAGGTGGAGAGAGGTCTTCTTACGACGATGCAGGCGGCAATGCTGGATTCGCTGAAGGGAGGGAGAAGACGAGTTAGAAGTGTAGAGGTGGGTTAATACTCGCCTCCGTGTCTTTAATAAAATTAAGACTTTTCGTCATAACAGCTATGAAAATCTACATTTTATGGCAAGACCGGAAGCTCCTATTATGCTTATTTAAAGCATATCAACAACAACAGAAGCTACAGTATTGATTGGTTTGCAATAGAACATACGAAAAATGTTATCATTGGTCCAGTCTGCTGATCTCAGAATGTCCTCTAGGCGGGAGCCTGCCCAAAAGGCCTTGGAGGCCATGGCTCCTCTGGTGGAATGAGCTCCGAAGACAGAAACATCAATACCCGCAAGGGACATATCCCAACGAACCCTCTGGGCAAGGGTAGGGGAGGAAACAGGAAGGTGAGGCTTATGGAAGGAAATAGGAGTTGTGAGTGAGAGGATGTTCTGAGATCAGAAGTCCTTTGTTCATACACTGTCCAACACATAGCTTGGGATGAGCAGGAAAATAAGGATAAAAGACAGAATCTAAATGAATTTTAGTCCTCCTGCGAATCTGAAACATCACATCTGTAGGGGAAAACTGGCGAGCAGAAATATCCAGAGCTTTCACATCAGATACACGTTTGATGGAAATTAAACACAACAACATTGTAAGTTTAGCAGATAACATTTTGAGAGAAAGAGCAGAATTATCTGGCCAATCAGAAAAAAGTTTGAGTACAACTGAAACATCCCATAGAGAAGAATACTTAGCCAACGGAGGCTTGGAACAGCGGACTCATTTCTGCAGGTGGCAAATCAAAGGATGGGAGCCTGTCGGCTTGCCGTCAATAGGGGTATGATTGAGGGAAATAGCTGAATGATAAAGATTGATGGTACGACAAGACTTACCTGAACTGGCTTCAGAAGCCAAAAAATTAACCACAAAATTCAAAGGGGCTGAAATGGGATCGATATTCGTTTCCAGACACCAGCTTGCCCAAAGAGCCTTGGAAGTCCCAGGGGCCCAGGCCTGGCTGATAAAGAGAGCAGCCTCTTGTGAAATGAGGACGTCAGGAGAGGAAGACCGGAAACTTTCCAGGCTGACAGGGTCATGTACTTGTTGGTTGTGACGATCGCCCTGGGGATTCAGAAGCAGATCGTCGCAAGACGGAAGAAGTACCGGAAAGTCTATTGCCATCTCCAACAGAGAGAGGTAACCAAATTTGAGACTGCCAGAAGGGAGCAACCAGAACTATGGAGGTCGATTGCCGAAGAATCTGAGAGAGCACTCTGCTGATCATAAGAAACGGAGGGAAAGCATAGTTGAGCTGGCGGGACCAGTCCTGGAAGCGTCCGTTGCCAAAGCCAAAGGATCCTGTCGCCAACTGAAGAACCGGGGCAATTGAGAATTGAGTCGGGAAGCAAAAAGATCTATAGAAAAGGGACCCCATTTTTGAGAGAGAGAGAAAGGAAAACGGACTGAAGCAGCTTCCAGTCGCTGGAGTCTCGGAGAAATCTTGAGTGCCAATCTGCTACTGAGTTGAGATCTCCCGGAAGATACTCCGCTGTCAAGGAAAGTTGGTTTGACAGACAAAATTCCCAAAGACTTTTTGCCAGCTCTGCCAGATTTGGTACCGCCGAGGTGGTTGATATAGCGGACCGCAGAAACATTGTCCATGCGTAGCAGGATGGAACAGTAGATCCTGTTTTTTGAGAGGCTTTGGATTGCAAAGGAACCTGCAAGCATCTCTAAACAGTTTATGTGCAATTTGTTTTTTGAGAGGCTTTGGATTTGGAAAGGAACCTGCAAGCATCTCTAAACAGTTTATGTGCAATTTGGACTCCTCTAGAGACCATGTACCTCCAGTCGATATTGGACCACAACTGGCGCCCCAACCCGACAGGCTGGCATCTGATTCTAACACAAGATCTGGGGCTGAGGCGAAGATAGTGTGCCCGTTCCACGCATCTAAATGGTCTATCCACCATTGCAGTTCGTCACGGGATTCTGGATATAGAGCAATGAGATCTGTGTAGGCGAGGCCTTGGCACAGATGCCTGATTTTTAAATGTTGAAGGGCACGATAATGAAGTAGACCCGGGAAAATTGCTTGAATGGAAGAGGAGAGAAGTCTGACAATCCTTGCTAGCGACCTCAGAGATAGATGAGAAGAGAGGAGAAAGGAAGAGATCTCTGCTTTGATCATGGAAACCTTTGCCTGAGGAAGGCGGAGAGATGCTGCCACAAAGTCCACCAGAAAACCCAGGAATTCCATGTTTTGAGAGGGTGACAGAGAAGATTTTTTGAAATTGATGAGGAAACCGAGTTCCAGGAGGAGAGACTGAGAAGTCTGCAGATCGAACAGCAGGCGCTGTTTATCGGTATTCATGATCAGAATGTCGTCTAGATAGATGATGAGCCTAATTCCAAGAGACCGGAGAAAGGCGAC
>NW_028241950.1:0-76788 GCF_964263255.1 Lissotriton vulgaris | reverse complement strand
GACCATTTTCCACATTTCTGAAGCATGACGTAATGGGGGGGTGTTATCTCTTTTGTCAAAAATCAGCTGTTTTTGCTCGAACATTAAATGCCTCCAAATAGTATTTAATTCACTTTCCGAGCCCCTGGAAGCATGAAAATCACTTTAAACATGCTAATTTTAGCTCTAACACTGATGATCCACCTACAAATGTGAACTGACGTTCAAAAATAAAACATTTGAAAACGGACCATTTTCCACATTTCTGAAGCATGACGTAATGGGGGGGTGTTATCTCTTTTGTCGAAAATCAGCCGTTTTGGCTCGAACATTAAATGCCTCCAAATGGTGATTAATTAACTTCCCGGGGTGAAGAAACCCTTTTTGAGAACTCAGAGTGAGTAAATTGGCCATTTTCATGCACTTTTAACCATTCCTTAAATCTTGTGTTTAGGGCCCCTGGAAGCATGAAAATCACTTTAAACATGCTAATTTTAGCTCTAACACTGATGATTCACCTACAAATGTGAACTGACGTTCAAAAATAAAACATTTGAAAACGGACCATTTTCCACATTTCTGAAGCATGACGTAATTGGGGGGTGTTATCTCTTTTGTCAAAAATCAGCTGTTTTTGCTTGAACATTAAATGCCTCCAAATAGTATTTAATTCACTTCCCGAGCCCCTGGAAGCATGAAAATCACTTTAAACATATTAATTTTAGCTCTAACACTGATGATCCACCTACAAATGTGAACTGACGTTCAAAAATAAAACATTTGAAAACGGACCATTTTCCACATTTCTGAAGCATGACGTAATGGGGGGGGGGGTGTTATCTCTTTTGTCGAAAATCATCCGTTTTAGCTCGAACATTAAATGCCTCCAAATAGTATTTAATTCACTTCCCGAGCCCCTGGAAGCATGAAAATCACTTTAAACATGCTAATTTTAGCTCTAACACTGATGATCCACCTTCAAATGTGAACTGACGTTCAAAAATAAAACATTTGAAAACGGACCATTTTCCACATTTCTGAAGCATGACGTAATGGGGGGGGGGTGTTATCTCTTTTGTCGAAAATCATCCGTTTTAGCTCGAACATTAAATGCCTCCAAATGGTATTTAATTAACTTCCCGGGATGAAGAAACCTTTTTTGAGAACTCAGAGTGAGTAAATTGGCCATTTTCATGCACTTTTAACCATTCCATAAATCTTGTGTTTAGGGCCCCTGGAAGCATGAAAATCACTTTAAACATGCTAATTTTAGCTCTAACACTGATGATCCACCTACAAATGTGAACTGACGTTCAAAAATAAAACATTTGAAAACGGACCATTTTCCACATTTCTGAAGCATGACGTAATGGGGGGGTGTTATCTCTTTTGTCGAAAATCAGCCGTTTTGGCTCGAACATTAAATGCCTCCAAATGGTGATTAATTAACTCTCCGGGGTGAAGAAACCCTTTTTGAGAACTCAGAGTGAGTAAATTGGCCATTTTCATGCACTTTTAACCATTCCTTAAATCTTGTGTTTAGGGCCCCTGGAAGCATGAAAATCACTTTAAACATGCTAATTTTAGCTCTAACACTGATGATTCACCTACAAATGTGAACTGACGTTCAAAAATAAAACATTTGAAAAGGGACCATTTTCCACATTTCTGAAGCATGACGTAATTGGGGGGTGTTATCTCTTTTGTCAAAAATCAGCTGTTTTTGCTTGAACATTAAATGCCTCCAAATAGTATTTAATTCACTTCCCGAGCCCCTGGAAGCATGAAAATCACTTTAAACATATTAATTTTGGCTCTAACACTGATGATCCACCTACAAATGTGAACTGACGTTCAAAAATAAAACATTTGAAAACGGACCATTTTCCACATTTCTGAAGCATGACGTAATGGGGGGGTGTTATCTCTTTTGTCAAAAATCAGCAGTTTTTGCTTGAACATTAAATGCCTCCAAATAGTATTTAATTCACTTCCCGAGCCCCTGGAAGCATGAAAATCACTTTAAACATGCTAATTTTAGCTCTAACACTTATGATCCACCTACAAATGTGAACTGACGTTCAAAAATAAAACATTTGAAAACAGACCATTTTCCACATTTCTGAAGCATGACGTAATGGGGGGGTGTTATCTCTTTTGTCGAAAATCAGCCGTTTTGGCTCGAACATTAAATGCCTCCAAATGGTATTTAATTAACTTCCCGGGGTGAAGAAACACTTTTTGAGAACTCAGAGTGAGTAAATTGGCCATTTTCATGCACTTTTAACCATTCCATAAATCTTGTGTTTAGGGCCCCTGGAAGCATGAAAATCACTTTAAACATGCTAATTTTAGCTCTAACACTGATGATCCACCTACAAATGTGAACTGACGTTCAAAAATAAAACATTTGAAAACGGACCATTTTCCACATTTCTGAAGCATGACGTAATGGGGGGGGGGTGTTATCTCTTTTGTCGAAAATCAGCCGTTTTTGCTCGAACATTAAATGCCTCCAAATAGTATTTAATTCACTTCCCGAGCCCCTGGAAGCATGAAAATCACTTTAAACATGCTAATTTTAGCTCTAACACTGATGATCCACCTACAAATGTGAACTGACGTTGAAAAATAAAACATTTGAAAACGGACCATTTTCCACATTTCTGAAGCATGACGTAATGGGGGGGGTGTTATCTCTTTTGTCGAAAATCAGCCGTTTTTGCTCGAACATTAAATGCCTCCAAATGGTATTTAATTAACTTCCCGGGGTGAAGAAACCCTTTTTGAGAACTCAGAGTGAGTAAATTGGCCATTTTCATGCACTTTTAACCATTCCATAAATCTTGTGTTTATGGCCCCTGGAAGCATGAAAATCACTTTAAACATGCTAATTTTAGCTCTAACACTGATGATCCACCTACAAATGTGAACTGACGTTCAAAAATAAAACATTTGAAAACGGACCATTTTCCACATTTCTGAAGCATGACGTAATGGGGGGGGTGTTATCTCTTTTGTCAAAAATCAGCTGTTTTTGCTTGAACATTAAATGCCTCCAAATAGTATTTAATTCACTTCCCGAGCCCTTGGAAGCATGAAAATCACTTTAAACATGCTAATTTTAGCTCTAACACTGATGATCCACCTACAAATGTGAACTGACGTTCAAAAATAAAACATTTGAAAACGGACCATTTTCCACATTTCTGAAGCATGACGTAATGGGGGGGGGTGTTATCTCTTTTGTCGAAAATCAGCCGTTTTGGCTCGAACATTAAATGCCTCCAAATGGTGATTAATTAACTTCCCGGGGTGAAGAAACCCTTTTTGAGAACTCAGAGTGAGTAAATTGGCCATTTTCATGCACTTTTAACCATTCCTTAAATCTTGTGTTTAGGGCCCCTGGAAGCATGAAAATCACTTTAAACATGCTAATTTTAGCTCTAACACTGATGATTCACCTACAAATGTGAACTGACGTTCAAAAATAAAACATTTGAAAACGGACCATTTTCCACATTTCTGAAGCATGACGTAATGGGGGGGTGTTATCTCTTTTGTCGAAAATCATCCGTTTTAGCTCGAACATTAAATGCCTCCAAATGGTATTTAATTAACTTCCCGGGATGAAGAAACCCTTTTTGAGAACTCAGAGTGAGTAAATTGGCCATTTTCATGCACTTTTAACCATTCCATAAATCTTGTGTTTAGGGCCCCTGGAAGCATGAAAATCACTTTAAACATGCTAATTTTAGCTCTAACACTGATGATCCACCTACAAATGTGAACTGACGTTCAAAAATAAAACATTTGAAAACGGACCATTTTCCACATTCCTGAAGCATGACGTAATGGGGGGTGTTATCTCTTTTGTCGAAAATCATCCGTTTTAGCTCGAACATTAAATGCCTCCAAATGGTATTTAATTAACTTCCCGGGATGAAGAAACCTTTTTTGAGAACTCAGAGTGAGCAAATTGGCCATTTTCATGCACTTTTAACCATTCCATAAATCTTGTGTTTATGGCCCCTGGAAGCATGATAATCACTTTAAACATGCTAATTTTAGCTCTAACACTGATGATCCACCTACAAATGTGAACTGACGTTCAAAAATAAAACATTTGAAAACGGACCATTTTCCACATTTCTGAAGCATGACGTAATGGGGGGTGTTATCTCTTTTGTAGAAAATCAGCCGTTTTGGCTCGAACATTAAATGCCTCCAAATGGTATTTAATTAACTTCACGGGGTGAAGAAACCCTTTTTGAGAACTCAGAGTGAGTAAATTGGCCATTTTCATGCACTTTTAACCATTCCATAAATCTTGTGTTTAGGGCCCCTGGAAGCATGAAAATCACTTTAAACATGCTAATTTTAGCTCTAACACTGATGATCCACCTACAAATGTGAACTGACGTTCAAAAATAAAACATTTGAAAACGGACCATTTTCCACATTTCTGAAGCATGACGTAATGGGGGGGGGTGTTATCTCTTTTGTCGAAAATCAGCCGTTTTTGCTCGAACATTAAATGCCTCCAAATAGTATTTAATTCACTTCCCGAGCCCCTGGAAGCATGAAAATCACTTTAAACATGCTAATTTTAGCTCTAACACTGATGATCCACCTACAAATGTGAACTGACGTTCAAAAATAAAACATTTGAAAACGGACCATTTTCCACATTTCTGAAGCATGACGTAATGGGGGGGTGTTATCTCTTTTGTCAAAAATCAGCTGTTTTTGCTCGAACATTAAATGCCTCCAAATAGTATTTAATTCACTTTCCGAGCCCCTGGAAGCATGAAAATCACTTTAAACATGCTAATTTTAGCTCTAACACTGATGATCCACCTACAAATGTGAACTGACGTTCAAAAATAAAACATTTGAAAACGGACCATTTTCCACATTTCTGAAGCATGACGTAATGGGGGTGTTATCTCTTTTGTCGAAAATCAGCCGTTTTGGCTCGAACATTAAATGCCTCCAAATGGTGATTAATTAACTTCCCGGGGTGAAGAAACCCTTTTTGAGAACTCAGAGTGAGTAAATTGGCCATTTTCATGCACTTTTAACCATTCCTTAAATCTTGTGTTTAGGGCCCCTGGAAGCATGAAAATCACTTTAAACATGCTAATTTTAGCTCTAACACTGATGATTCACCTACAAATGTGAACTGACGTTCAAAAATAAAACATTTGAAAACGGACCATTTTCCACATTTCTGAAGCATGACGTAATTGGGGGGTGTTATCTCTTTTGTCAAAAATCAGCTGTTTTTGCTTGAACATTAAATGCCTCCAAATAGTATTTAATTCACTTCCCGAGCCCCTGGAAGCATGAAAATCACTTTAAACATATTAATTTTAGCTCTAACACTGATGATCCACCTACAAATGTGAACTGACGTTCAAAAATAAAACATTTGAAAACGGACCATTTTCCACATTTCTGAAGCATGACGTAATGGGCGGGTGTTATCTCTTTTGTCAAAAATCAGCTGTTTTTGCTTGAACATTAAATGCCTCCAAATAGTATTTAATTCACTTCCCGAGCCCCTGGAAGCATGAAAATCACTTTAAACATGCTAATTTTAGCTCTAACACTGATGATCCACCTTCAAATGTGAACTGACGTTCAAAAATAAAACATTTGAAAACGGACCATTTTCCACATTTCTGAAGCATGACGTAATGGGGGGGTGTTATCTCTTTTGTCGAAAATCATCCGTTTTAGCTCGAACATTAAATGCCTCCAAATGGTATTTAATTAACTTCCCGGGATGAAGAAACCTTTTTTGAGAATTCAGAGTGAGTAAATTGGCCATTTTCATGCACTTTTAACCATTCCATAAATCTTGTGTTTAGGGCCCCTGGAAGCATGAAAATCACTTTAAACATGCTAATTTTAGCTCTAACACTGATGATCCACCTACAAATGTGAACTGACGTTCAAAAATAAAACATTTGAAAACGGACCATTTTCCACATTTCTGAATCATGACGTAATGGGGGGGGGGGGGTTATCTCTTTTGTCGAAAATCAGCCGTTTTTGCTCGAACATTAAATGCCTCCAAATGGTATTTAATTAACTTCCCGGGGTGAAGAAACCCTTTTTGAGAACTCAGAGTGAGTAAATTGGCCATTTTCATGCACTTTTAACCATTCCATAAATCTTGTGTTTAGGGCCCCTGGAAGCATGAAAATCACTTTAAACATGCTAATTTTAGCTCTAACACTGATGATCCACCTACAAATGTGAACTGACGTTCAAAAATAAAACATTTGAAAACGGACCATTTTCCACATTTCTGAAGCATGACGTAATGGGGGGTGTTATCTCTTTTGTCAAAAATCAGCTGTTTTTGCTTGAACATTAAATGCCTCCAAATAGTATTTAATTCACTTCCCGAGCCCCTGGAAGCATGAAAATCACTTTAAACATGCTAATTTTAGCTCTAACACTGATGATCCACCTACAAATGTGAACTGACGTTCAAAAATAAAACATTTGAAAACGGACCATTTTCCACATTTCTGAAGCATGACGTAATGGGGGGGTGTTATCTCTTTTATCGAAAATCAGCCGTTTTGGCTCGAACATTAAATGCCTCCAAATGGTATTTAATTAACTTCCCGGGGTAAAGAAACCCTTTTTGAAAACTCAGAGTGAGTAAATTGGCCATTTTCATGCACTTTTAACCATTCCATAAATCTTGTGTTTAGGGCCCCTGGAAGCATGAAAATCACTTTAAACATGCTAATTTTAGCTCTAACACTGATGATCCACCTACAAATGTGAACTGACGTTCAAAAATAAAACATTTGAAAACGGACCATTTTCCACATTTCTGAAGCATGACGCAATGGGGGGGTGTTATCTCTTTTGTCGAAAATCATCCGTTTTAGCTCGAACATTAAATGCCTCCAAATGGTATTTAATTAACTTCCCGGGATGAAGAAACCTTTTTTGAGAACTCAGAGTGAGTAAATTGGCCATTTTCATGCACTTTTAACCATTCCATAAATCTTGTGTTTAGGGCCCCTGGAAGCATGAAAATCACTTTAAACATGCTAATTTTAGCTCTAACACTGATGATCCACCTACAAATGTGAACTGACGTTCAAAAATAAAACATTTGAAAACGGACCATTTTCCACATTTCTGAATCATGACGTAATGGGGGGGTGTTATCTCTTTTGTCGAAAATCAGCCGTTTTTGCTCGAACATTAAATTCCTCCAAATGGTATTTAATTAACTTCCCGGGGTGAAGAAACCCTTTTTGAGAACTCAGAGTGAGTAAATTGGCCATTTTCATGCACTTTTAACCATTCCATAAATCTTGTGTTTAGGGCCCCTGGAAGCATGAAAATCACTTTAAACATGCTAATTTTAGCTCTAACACTGATGATCCACCTACAAATGTGAACTGACGTTCAAAAATAAAACATTTGAAAACGGACCATTTTCCACATTTCTGAAGCATGACGTAATGGGGGGGTGTTATCTCTTTTGTCGAAAATCAGCCGTTTTGGCTCGAACATTAAATGCCTCCAAATGGTATTTAATTAACTTCCCGGGGTAAAGAAACCCTTTTTGAAAACTCAGAGTGAGTAAATTGGCCATTTTCATGCACTTTTAACCATTCCATAAATCTTGTGTTTAGGGCCCCTGGAAGCATGAAAATCACTTTAAACATGCTAATTTTAGCTCTAACACTGATGATCCACCTACAAATGTGAACTGACGTTCAAAAATAAAACATTTGAAAACGGACCATTTTCCACATTTCTGAAGCATGACGTAATGGGGGGGTGTTATCTCTTTTGTCGAAAATCAGCTGTTTTTGCTTGAACATTAAATGCCTCCAAATAGTATTTAATTCACTTCCCGAGCCCCTGGAAGCATGAAAATCACTTTAAACATGCTAATTTTAGCTCTAACACTGATGATCCACCTACAAATGTGAACTGACGTTCAAAAATAAAACATTTGAAAACAGACCATTTTCTACATTTCTGAAGCATGACGTAATGGGGGGTGTTATCTCTTTTGTCGAAAATCAGCCGTTTTGGCTCGAACATTAAATGCCTCCAAATGGTATTTAATTAACTTCCCGGGGTGAAGAAACCCTTTTTGAGAACTCAGAGTGAGTAAATTGGCCATTTTCATGCACTTTTAACCATTCCATAAATCTTGTGTTTAGGGCCCATGGAAGCATGAAAATCACTTTAAACATGCTAATTTTAGCTCTAACACTGATGATCCACCTACAAATGTGAACTGACGTTCAAAAATAAAACATTTGAAAACGGACCATTTTCCACATTTCTGAAGCATGACGTAATGGGGGGGTGTTATCTCTTTTGTCAAAAATCAGCTGTTTTTGCTTGAACATTAAATGCCTCCAAATAGTATTTAATTCACTTCCCGAGCCCCTGGAAGCATGAAAATCACTTTAAACATGCTAATTTTAGCTCTAACACTGATGATCCACCTACAAATGTGAACTGACGTTCAAAAATAAAACATTTGAAAACGGACCATTTTCCACATTTCTGAAGCATGACGTAATAGGGGGGTGTTATCTCTTTTGTCGAAAATCATCCGTTTTAGCTCGAACATTAAATGCCTCCAAATGGTATTTAATTAACTTCCCGGGATGAAGAAACCTTTTTTGAGAACTCAGAGTGAGTAAATTGGCAATTTTCATGCACTTTTAACCATTCCATAAATCTTGTGTTTAGGGCCCCTGGAAGCATGAAAATCACTTTAAACATGCTAATTTTAGCTCTAACACTGATGATCCACCTACAAATGTGAACTGACGTTCAAAAATAAAACATTTGAAAACGGACCATTTTCCACATTTCTGAAGCTTGACGTAATGGGGGGGGTGTTATCTCTTTTGTTGAAAATCAGCCGTTTTTGCTCGAACATTAAATGCCTCCAAATGGTATTTAATTACCTTCCCGGGCCCCTGGAAGCATGAAAATCACTTTAAACATGCTAATTTTAGCTCTAACACTGATGATCCACCTACAAATGTGAACTGACGTTCAAAAATAAAACATTTGAAAACGGACCATTTTCCACATTTCTGAAGCATGACATAATGGGGGGTGTTATCTCTTTTGTAGAAAATCAGCCGTTTTGGCTCGAACATTAAATGCCTCCAAATGGTATTTAATTAACTTCACGGGGTGAAGAAACCCTTTTTGAGAACTCAGAGTGAGTAAATTGGCCATTTTCATGCACTTTTAACCATTCCATAAATCTTGTGTTTAGGGCCCCTGGAAGCATGAAAATCACTTTAAACATGCTAATTTTAGCTCTAACACTGATGATCCACCTACAAATGTGAACTGACGTTCAAAAATAAAACATTTGAAAACGGACCATTTTCCACATTTCTGAAGCATGACGTAATGGGGGGGGGGTGTTATCTCTTTTGTCGAAAATCAGCCGTTTTTGCTCGAACATTAAATGCCTCCAAATAGTATTTAATTCACTTCCCGAGCCCCTGGAAGCATGAAAATCACTTTAAACATGCTAATTTTAGCTCTAACACTGATGATCCACCTACAAATGTGAACTGACGTTCAAAAATAAAACATTTGAAAACGGACCATTTTCCACATTTCTGAAGCATGACGTAATGGGGGGGTGTTATCTCTTTTGTCAAAAATCAGCTGTTTTTGCTCGAACATTAAATGCCTCCAAATAGTATTTAATTCACTTTCCGAGCCCCTGGAAGCATGAAAATCACTTTAAACATGCTAATTTTAGCTCTAACACTGATGATCCACCTACAAATGTGAACTGACGTTCAAAAATAAAACATTTGAAAACGGACCATTTTCCACATTTCTGAAGCATGACGTAATGGGGGGGTGTTATCTCTTTTGTCGAAAATCAGCCGTTTTGGCTCGAACATTAAATGCCTCCAAATGGTGATTAATTAACTTCCCGGGGTGAAGAAACCCTTTTTGAGAACTCAGAGTGAGTAAATTGGCCATTTTCATGCACTTTTAACCATTCCTTAAATCTTGTGTTTAGGGCCCCTGGAAGCATGAAAATCACTTTAAACATGCTAATTTTAGCTCTAACACTGATGATTCACCTACAAATGTGAACTGACGTTCAAAAATAAAACATTTGAAAACGGACCATTTTCCACATTTCTGAAGCATGACGTAATTGGGGGGTGTTATCTCTTTTGTCAAAAATCAGCTGTTTTTGCTTGAACATTAAATGCCTCCAAATAGTATTTAATTCACTTCCCGAGCCCCTGGAAGCATGAAAATCACTTTAAACATATTAATTTTAGCTCTAACACTGATGATCCACCTACAAATGTGAACTGACGTTCAAAAATAAAACATTTGAAAACGGACCATTTTCCACATTTCTGAAGCATGACGTAATGGGCGGGTGTTATCTCTTTTGTCAAAAATCAGCTGTTTTTGCTTGAACATTAAATGCCTCCAAATAGTATTTAATTCACTTCCCGAGCCCCTGGAAGCATGAAAATCACTTTAAACATGCTAATTTTAGCTCTAACACTGATGATCCACCTTCAAATGTGAACTGACGTTCAAAAATAAAACATTTGAAAACGGACCATTTTCCACATTTCTGAAGCATGACGTAATGGGGGGGTGTTATCTCTTTTGTCGAAAATCATCCGTTTTAGCTCGAACATTAAATGCCTCCAAATGGTATTTAATTAACTTCCCGGGATGAAGAAACCTTTTTTGAGAATTCAGAGTGAGTAAATTGGCCATTTTCATGCACTTTTAACCATTCCATAAATCTTGTGTTTAGGGCCCCTGGAAGCATGAAAATCACTTTAAACATGCTAATTTTAGCTCTAACACTGATGATCCACCTACAAATGTGAACTGACGTTCAAAAATAAAACATTTGAAAACGGACCATTTTCCACATTTCTGAATCATGACGTAATGGGGGGGGGGTTATCTCTTTTGTCGAAAATCAGCCGTTTTTGCTCGAACATTAAATGCCTCCAAATGGTATTTAATTAACTTCCCGGGGTGAAGAAACCCTTTTTGAGAACTCAGAGTGAGTAAATTGGCCATTTTCATGCACTTTTAACCATTCCATAAATCTTGTGTTTAGGGCCCCTGGAAGCATGAAAATCACTTTAAACATGCTAATTTTAGCTCTAACACTGATGATCCACCTACAAATGTGAACTGACGTTCAAAAATAAAACATTTGAAAACGGACCATTTTCCACATTTCTGAAGCATGACGTAATGGGGGGTGTTATCTCTTTTGTCAAAAATCAGCTGTTTTTGCTTGAACATTAAATGCCTCCAAATAGTATTTAATTCACTTCCCGAGCCCCTGGAAGCATGAAAATCACTTTAAACATGCTAATTTTAGCTCTAACACTGATGATCCACCTACAAATGTGAACTGACGTTCAAAAATAAAACATTTGAAAACGGACCATTTTCCACATTTCTGAAGCATGACGTAATGGGGGGGTGTTATCTCTTTTATCGAAAATCAGCCGTTTTGGCTCGAACATTAAATGCCTCCAAATGGTATTTAATTAACTTCCCGGGGTAAAGAAACCCTTTTTGAAAACTCAGAGTGAGTAAATTGGCCATTTTCATGCACTTTTAACCATTCCATAAATCTTGTGTTTAGGGCCCCTGGAAGCATGAAAATCACTTTAAACATGCTAATTTTAGCTCTAACACTGATGATCCACCTACAAATGTGAACTGACGTTCAAAAATAAAACATTTGAAAACGGACCATTTTCCACATTTCTGAAGCATGACGTAATGGGGGGGTGTTATCTCTTTTGTCGAAAATCATCCGTTTTAGCTCGAACATTAAATGCCTCCAAATGGTATTTAATTAACTTCCCGGGATGAAGAAACCTTTTTTGAGAACTCAGAGTGAGTAAATTGGCCATTTTCATGCACTTTTAACCATTCCATAAATCTTGTGTTTAGGGCCCCTGGAAGCATGAAAATCACTTTAAACATGCTAATTTTAGCTCTAACACTGATGATCCACCTACAAATGTGAACTGACGTTCAAAAATAAAACATTTGAAAACGGACCATTTTCCACATTTCTGAATCATGACGTAATGGGGGGGTGTTATCTCTTTTGTCGAAAATCAGCCGTTTTTGCTCGAACATTAAATTCCTCCAAATGGTATTTAATTAACTTCCCGGGGTGAAGAAACCCTTTTTGAGAACTCAGAGTGAGTAAATTGGCCATTTTCATGCACTTTTAACCATTCCATAAATCTTGTGTTTAGGGCCCCTGGAAGCATGAAAATCACTTTAAACATGCTAATTTTAGCTCTAACACTGATGATCCACCTACAAATGTGAACTGACGTTCAAAAATAAAACATTTGAAAACGGACCATTTTCCACATTTCTGAAGCATGACGTAATGGGGGGGTGTTATCTCTTTTGTCGAAAATCAGCCGTTTTGGCTCGAACATTAAATGCCTCCAAATGGTATTTAATTAACTTCCCGGGGTAAAGAAACCCTTTTTGAAAACTCAGAGTGAGTAAATTGGCCATTTTCATGCACTTTTAACCATTCCATAAATCTTGTGTTTAGGGCCCCTGGAAGCATGAAAATCACTTTAAACATGCTAATTTTAGCTCTAACACTGATGATCCACCTACAAATGTGAACTGACGTTCAAAAATAAAACATTTGAAAACGGACCATTTTCCACATTTCTGAAGCATGACGTAATGGGGGGGTGTTATCTCTTTTGTCAAAAATCAGCTGTTTTTGCTTGAACATTAAATGCCTCCAAATAGTATTTAATTCACTTCCCGAGCCCCTGGAAGCATGAAAATCACTTTAAACATGCTAATTTTAGCTCTAACACTGATGATCCACCTACAAATGTGAACTGACGTTCAAAAATAAAACATTTGAAAACAGACCATTTTCTACATTTCTGAAGCATGACGTAATGGGGGGGTGTTATCTCTTTTGTCGAAAATCAGCCGTTTTGGCTCGAACATTAAATGCCTCCAAATGGTATTTAATTAACTTCCCGGGGTGAAGAAACCCTTTTTGAGAACTCAGAGTGAGTAAATTGGCCATTTTCATGCACTTTTAACCATTCCATAAATCTTGTGTTTAGGGCCCATGGAAGCATGAAAATCACTTTAAACATGCTAATTTTAGCTCTAACACTGATGATCCACCTACAAATGTGAACTGACGTTCAAAAATAAAACATTTGAAAACGGACCATTTTCCACATTTCTGAAGCATGACGTAATGGGGGGGTGTTATCTCTTTTGTCAAAAATCAGCTGTTTTTGCTTGAACATTAAATGCCTCCAAATAGTATTTAATTCACTTCCCGAGCCCCTGGAAGCATGAAAATCACTTTAAACATGCTAATTTTAGCTCTAACACTGATGATCCACCTACAAATGTGAACTGACGTTCAAAAATAAAACATTTGAAAACGGACCATTTTCCACATTTCTGAAGCATGACGTAATAGGGGGGTGTTATCTCTTTTGTCGAAAATCATCCGTTTTAGCTCGAACATTAAATGCCTCCAAATGGTATTTAATTAACTTCCCGGGATGAAGAAACCTTTTTTGAGAACTCAGAGTGAGTAAATTGGCAATTTTCATGCACTTTTAACCATTCCATAAATCTTGTGTTTAGGGCCCCTGGAAGCATGAAAATCACTTTAAACATGCTAATTTTAGCTCTAACACTGATGATCCACCTACAAATGTGAACTGACGTTCAAAAATAAAACATTTGAAAACGGACCATTTTCCACATTTCTGAAGCATGACGTAATGGGGGGGTGTTATCTCTTTTATCGAAAATCAGCCGTTTTGGCTCGAACATTAAATGCCTCCAAATGGTATTTAATTAACTTCCCGGGGTAAAGAAACCCTTTTTGAAAACTCAGAGTGAGTAAATTGGCCATTTTCATGCACTTTTAACCATTCCATAAATCTTGTGTTTAGGGCCCCTGGAAGCATGAAAATCACTTTAAACATGCTAATTTTAGCTCTAACACTGATGATCCACCTACAAATGTGAACTGACGTTCAAAAATAAAACATTTGAAAACGGACCATTTTCCACATTTCCGAAGCATGACGTAATGGGGGGGTGTTATCTCTTTTGTCGAAAATCATCCGTTTTAGCTCGAACATTAAATGCCTCCAAATGGTATTTAATTAACTTCCCGGGATGAAGAAACCTTTTTTGAGAACTCAGAGTGAGTAAATTGGCCATTTTCATGCACTTTTAACCATTCCATAAATCTTGTGTTTAGGGCCCCTGGAAGCATGAAAATCACTTTAAACATGCTAATTTTAGCTCTAACACTGATGATCCACCTACAAATGTGAACTGACGTTCAAAAATAAAACATTTGAAAACGGACCATTTTCCACATTTCTGAATCATGACGTAATGGGGGGGTGTTATCTCTTTTGTCGAAAATCAGCCGTTTTTGCTCGAACATTAAATTCCTCCAAATGGTATTTAATTAACTTCCCGGGGTGAAGAAACCCTTTTTGAGAACTCAGAGTGAGTAAATTGGCCATTTTCATGCACTTTTAACCATTCCATAAATCTTGTGTTTAGGGCCCCTGGAAGCATGAAAATCACTTTAAACATGCTAATTTTAGCTCTAACACTGATGATCCACCTACAAATGTGAACTGACGTTCAAAAATAAAACATTTTAAAACGGACCATTTTCCACATTTCTGAAGCATGACGTAATGGGGGGGTGTTATCTCTTTTGTCAAAAATCAGCTGTTTTTGCTTGAACATTAAATGCCTCCAAATAGTATTTAATTCACTTCCCGAGCCCCTGGAAGCATGAAAATCACTTTAAACATGCTAATTTTAGCTCTAACACTGATGATCCACCTACAAATGTGAACTGACGTTCAAAAATAAAACATTTGAAAACAGACCATTTTCTACATTTCTGAAGCATGACGTAATGGGGGGGTGTTATCTCTTTTGTCGAAAATCAGCCGTTTTTGCTCGAACATTAAATTCCTCCAAATGGTATTTAATTAACTTCCCGGGGTGAAGAAACCCTTTTTGAGAACTCAGAGTGAGTAAATTGGCCATTTTCATGCACTTTTAACCATTCCATAAATCTTGTGTTTAGGGCCCCTGGAAGCATGAAAATCACTTTAAACATGCTAATTTTAGCTCTAACACTGATGATCCACCTACAAATGTGAACTGACGTTCAAAAATAAAACATTTGAAAACGGACCATTTTCCACATTTCTGAAGCATGACGTAATGGGGGGGTGTTATCTCTTTTGTCGAAAATCAGCCGTTTTGGCTCGAACATTAAATGCCTCCAAATGGTATTTAATTAACTTCCCGGGGTAAAGAAACCCTTTTTGAAAACTCAGAGTGAGTAAATTGGCCATTTTCATGCACTTTTAACCATTCCATAAATCTTGTGTTTAGGGCCCCTGGAAGCATGAAAATCACTTTAAACATGCTAATTTTAGCTCTAACACTGATGATCCACCTACAAATGTGAACTGACGTTCAAAAATAAAACATTTGAAAACGGACCATTTTCCACATTTCTGAAGCATGACGTAATGGGGGGGTGTTATCTCTTTTGTCAAAAATCAGCTGTTTTTGCTTGAACATTAAATGCCTCCAAATAGTATTTAATTCACTTCCCGAGCCCCTGGAAGCATGAAAATCACTTTAAACATGCTAATTTTAGCTCTAACACTGATGATCCACCTACAAATGTGAACTGACGTTCAAAAATAAAACATTTGAAAACAGACCATTTTCTACATTTCTGAAGCATGACGTAATGGGGGGGTGTTATCTCTTTTGTCGAAAATCAGCCGTTTTGGCTCGAACATTAAATGCCTCCAAATGGTATTTAATTAACTTCCCGGGGTGAAGAAACCCTTTTTGAGAACTCAGAGTGAGTAAATTGGCCATTTTCATGCACTTTTAACCATTCCATAAATCTTGTGTTTAGGGCCCATGGAAGCATGAAAATCACTTTAAACATGCTAATTTTAGCTCTAACACTGATGATCCACCTACAAATGTGAACTGACGTTCAAAAATAAAACATTTGAAAACGGACCATTTTCCACATTTCTGAAGCATGACGTAATGGGGGGGTGTTATCTCTTTTGTCAAAAATCAGCTGTTTTTGCTTGAACATTAAATGCCTCCAAATAGTATTTAATTCACTTCCCGAGCCCCTGGAAGCATGAAAATCACTTTAAACATGCTAATTTTAGCTCTAACACTGATGATCCACCTACAAATGTGAACTGACGTTCAAAAATAAAACATTTGAAAACGGACCATTTTCCACATTTCTGAAGCATGAGGTAATAGGGGGGTGTTATCTCTTTTGTCGAAAATCATCCGTTTTAGCTCGAACATTAAATGCCTCCAAATGGTATTTAATTAACTTCCCGGGATGAAGAAACCTTTTTTGAGAACTCAGAGTGAGTAAATTGGCAATTTTCATGCACTTTTAACCATTCCATAAATCTTGTGTTTAGGGCCCCTGGAAGCATGAAAATCACTTTAAACATGCTAATTTTAGCTCTAACACTGATGATCCACCTACAAATGTGAACTGACGTTCAAAAATAAAACATTTGAAAACGGACCATTTTCCACATTTCTGAAGCTTGACGTAATGGGGGGGGTGTTATCTCTTTTGTTGAAAATCAGCCGTTTTTGCTCGAACATTAAATGCCTCCAAATGGTATTTAATTAACTTCCCGGGCCCCTGGAAGCATGAAAATCACTTTAAACATGCTAATTTTAGCTCTAACACTGATGATCCACCTACAAATGTGAAATGACGTTCAAAAATAAAACATTTGAAAACGGACCATTTTCCACATTTCTGAAGCATGACGTAATGGGGGGGTGTTATCTCTTTTGTCGAAAATCAGCCGTTTTGGCTCGAACATTAAATGCCTCCAAATGGTGATTAATTAACTTCCCGGGGTGAAGAAACCCTTTTTGAGAACTCAGAGTGAGTAAATTGGCCATTTTCATGCACTTTTAACCATTCCTTAAATCTTGTGTTTAGGGCCCCTGGAAGCATGAAAATCACTTTAAACATGCTAATTTTAGCTCTAACACTGATGATTCACCTACAAATGTGAACTGACGTTCAAAAATAAAACATTTGAAAAGGGACCATTTTCCACATTTCTGAAGCATGACGTAATTGGGGGGTGTTATCTCTTTTGTCAAAAATCAGCTGTTTTTGCTTGAACATTAAATGCCTCCAAATAGTATTTAATTCACTTCCCGAGCCCCTGGAAGCATGAAAATCACTTTAAACATATTAATTTTGGCTCTAACACTGATGATCCACCTACAAATGTGAACTGACGTTCAAAAATAAAACATTTGAAAACGGACCATTTTCCACATTTCTGAAGCATGACGTAATGGGGGGGTGTTATCTCTTTTGTCAAAAATCAGCTGTTTTTGCTTGAACATTAAATGCCTCCAAATAGTATTTAATTCACTTCCCGAGCCCCTGGAAGCATGAAAATCACTTTAAACATGCTAATTTTAGCTCTAACACTGATGATCCACCTACAAATGTGAACTGACGTTCAAAAATAAAACATTTGAAAACGGACCATTTTCCACATTTCTGAAGCATGACGTAATGGGGGGGTGTTATCTCTTTTGTCAAAAATCAGCAGTTTTTGCTTGAACATTAAATGCCTCCAAATAGTATTTAATTCACTTCCCGAGCCCCTGGAAGCATGAAAATCACTTTAAACATGCTAATTTTAGCTCTAACACTTATGATCCACCTACAAATGTGAACTGACGTTCAAAAATAAAACATTTGAAAACAGACCATTTTCCACATTTCTGAAGCATGACGTAATGGGGGGGTGTTATCTCTTTTGTCGAAAATCAGCCGTTTTGGCTCGAACATTAAATGCCTCCAAATGGTATTTAATTAACTTCCCGGGGTGAAGAAACACTTTTTGAGAACTCAGAGTGAGTAAATTGGCCATTTTCATGCACTTTTAACCATTCCATAAATCTTGTGTTTAGGGCCCCTGGAAGCATGAAAATCACTTTAAACATGCTAATTTTAGCTCTAACACTGATGATCCACCTACAAATGTGAACTGACGTTCAAAAATAAAACATTTGAAAACGGACCATTTTCCACATTTCTGAAGCATGACGTAATGGGGGGGGTGTTATCTCTTTTGTCGAAAATCAGCCGTTTTTGCTCGAACATTAAATGCCTCCAAATAGTATTTAATTCACTTCCCGAGCCCCTGGAAGCATGAAAATCACTTTAAACATGCTAATTTTAGCTCTAACACTGATGATCCACCTACAAATGTGAACTGACGTTGAAAAATAAAACATTTGAAAACGGACCATTTTCCACATTTCTGAAGCATGACGTAATGGGGGGGGTGTTATCTCTTTTGTCGAAAATCAGCCGTTTTTGCTCGAACATTAAATGCCTCCAAATGGTATTTAATTAACTTCCCGGGGTGAAGAAACCCTTTTTGAGAACTCAGAGTGAGTAAATTGGCCATTTTCATGCACTTTTAACCATTCCATAAATCTTGTGTTTATGGCCCCTGGAAGCATGAAAATCACTTTAAACATGCTAATTTTAGCTCTAACACTGATGATCCACCTACAAATGTGAACTGACGTTCAAAAATAAAACATTTGAAAACGGACCATTTTCCACATTTCTGAAGCATGACGTAATGGGGGGGGTGTTATCTCTTTTGTCAAAAATCAGCTGTTTTTGCTTGAACATTAAATGCCTCCAAATAGTATTTAATTCACTTCCCGAGCCCTTGGAAGCATGAAAATCACTTTAAACATGCTAATTTTAGCTCTAACACTGATGATCCACCTACAAATGTGAACTGACGTTCAAAAATAAAACATTTGAAAACGGACCATTTTCCACATTTCTGAAGCATGACGTAATGGGGGGGTGTTATCTCTTTTGTCGAAAATCATCCGTTTTAGCTCGAACATTAAATGCCTCCAAATGGTATTTAATTAACTTCCCGGGATGAAGAAACCCTTTTTGAGAACTCAGAGTGAGTAAATTGGCCATTTTCATGCACTTTTAACCATTCCATAAATCTTGTGTTTAGGGCCCCTGGAAGCATGAAAATCACTTTAAACATGCTAATTTTAGCTCTAACACTGATGATCCACCTACAAATGTGAACTGACGTTCAAAAATAAAACATTTGAAAACGGACCATTTTCCACATTCCTGAAGCATGACGTAATGGGGGGTGTTATCTCTTTTGTCGAAAATCATCCGTTTTAGCTCGAACATTAAATGCCTCCAAATGGTATTTAATTAACTTCCCGGGATGAAGAAACCTTTTTTGAGAACTCAGAGTGAGCAAATTGGCCATTTTCATGCACTTTTAACCATTCCATAAATCTTGTGTTTATGGCCCCTGGAAGCATGATAATCACTTTAAACATGCTAATTTTAGCTCTAACACTGATGATCCACCTACAAATGTGAACTGACGTTCAAAAATAAAACATTTGAAAACGGACCATTTTCCACATTTCTGAAGCATGACGTAATGGGGGGTGTTATCTCTTTTGTAGAAAATCAGCCGTTTTGGCTCGAACATTAAATGCCTCCAAATGGTATTTAATTAACTTCACGGGGTGAAGAAACCCTTTTTGAGAACTCAGAGTGAGTAAATTGGCCATTTTCATGCACTTTTAACCATTCCATAAATCTTGTGTTTAGGGGCCCTGGAAGCATGAAAATCACTTTAAACATGCTAATTTTAGCTCTAACACTGATGATCCACCTACAAATGTGAACTGACGTTCAAAAATAAAACATTTGAAAACGGACCATTTTCCACATTTCTGAAGCATGACGTAATGGGGGGGTGTTATCTCTTTTGTCGAAAATCAGCCGTTTTGGCTCGAACATTAAATGCCTCCAAATGGTATTTAATTAACTTCCCGGGGTAAAGAAACCCTTTTTGAAAACTCAGAGTGAGTAAATTGGCCATTTTCATGCACTTTTAACCATTCCATAAATCTTGTGTTTAGGGCCCCTGGAAGCATGAAAATCACTTTAAACATGCTAATTTTAGCTCTAACACTGATGATCCACCTACAAATGTGAACTGACGTTCAAAAATAAAACATTTGAAAACGGACCATTTTCCACATTTCTGAAGCATGACGTAATGGGGGGGTGTTATCTCTTTTGTCAAAAATCAGCTGTTTTTGCTTGAACATTAAATGCCTCCAAATAGTATTTAATTCACTTCCCGAGCCCCTGGAAGCATGAAAATCACTTTAAACATGCTAATTTTAGCTCTAACACTGATGATCCACCTACAAATGTGAACTGACGTTCAAAAATAAAACATTTGAAAACAGACCATTTTCTACATTTCTGAAGCATGACGTAATGGGGGGGTGTTATCTCTTTTGTCGAAAATCAGCCGTTTTGGCTCGAACATTAAATGCCTCCAAATGGTATTTAATTAACTTCCCGGGGTGAAGAAACCCTTTTTGAGAACTCAGAGTGAGTAAATTGGCCATTTTCATGCACTTTTAACCATTCCATAAATCTTGTGTTTAGGGCCCATGGAAGCATGAAAATCACTTTAAACATGCTAATTTTAGCTCTAACACTGATGATCCACCTACAAATGTGAACTGACGTTCAAAAATAAAACATTTGAAAACGGACCATTTTCCACATTTCTGAAGCATGACGTAATGGGGGGGTGTTATCTCTTTTGTCAAAAATCAGCTGTTTTTGCTTGAACATTAAATGCCTCCAAATAGTATTTAATTCACTTCCCGAGCCCCTGGAAGCATGAAAATCACTTTAAACATGCTAATTTTAGCTCTAACACTGATGATCCACCTACAAATGTGAACTGACGTTCAAAAATAAAACATTTGAAAACGGACCATTTTCCACATTTCTGAAGCATGACGTAATAGGGGGGTGTTATCTCTTTTGTCGAAAATCATCCGTTTTAGCTCGAACATTAAATGCCTCCAAATGGTATTTAATTAACTTCCCGGGATGAAGAAACCTTTTTTGAGAACTCAGAGTGAGTAAATTGGCAATTTTCATGCACTTTTAACCATTCCATAAATCTTGTGTTTAGGGCCCCTGGAAGCATGAAAATCACTTTAAACATGCTAATTTTAGCTCTAACACTGATGATCCACCTACAAATGTGAACTGACGTTCAAAAATAAAACATTTGAAAACGGACCATTTTCCACATTTCTGAAGCTTGACGTAATGGGGGGGGTGTTATCTCTTTTGTTGAAAATCAGCCGTTTTTGCTCGAACATTAAATGCCTCCAAATGGTATTTAATTAACTTCCCGGGCCCCTGGAAGCATGAAAATCACTTTAAACATGCTAATTTTAGCTCTAACACTGATGATCCACCTACAAATGTGAAATGACGTTCAAAAATAAAACATTTGAAAACGGACCATTTTCCACATTTCTGAAGCATGACGTAATGGGGGGGTGTTATCTCTTTTGTCGAAAATCAGCCGTTTTGGCTCGAACATTAAATGCCTCCAAATGGTGATTAATTAACTTCCCGGGGTGAAGAAACCCTTTTTGAGAACTCAGAGTGAGTAAATTGGCCATTTTCATGCACTTTTAACCATTCCTTAAATCTTGTGTTTAGGGCCCCTGGAAGCATGAAAATCACTTTAAACATGCTAATTTTAGCTCTAACACTGATGATTCACCTACAAATGTGAACTGACGTTCAAAAATAAAACATTTGAAAAGGGACCATTTTCCACATTTCTGAAGCATGACGTAATTGGGGGGTGTTATCTCTTTTGTCAAAAATCAGCTGTTTTTGCTTGAACATTAAATGCCTCCAAATAGTATTTAATTCACTTCCCGAGCCCCTGGAAGCATGAAAATCACTTTAAACATATTAATTTTGGCTCTAACACTGATGATCCACCTACAAATGTGAACTGACGTTCAAAAATAAAACATTTGAAAACGGACCATTTTCCACATTTCTGAAGCATGACGTAATGGGGGGGTGTTATCTCTTTTGTCAAAAATCAGCTGTTTTTGCTTGAACATTAAATGCCTCCAAATAGTATTTAATTCACTTCCCGAGCCCCTGGAAGCATGAAAATCACTTTAAACATGCTAATTTTAGCTCTAACACTGATGATCCACCTACAAATGTGAACTGACGTTCAAAAATAAAACATTTGAAAACGGACCATTTTCCACATTTCTGAAGCATGACGTAATGGGGGGGTGTTATCTCTTTTGTCAAAAATCAGCAGTTTTTGCTTGAACATTAAATGCCTCCAAATAGTATTTAATTCACTTCCCGAGCCCCTGGAAGCATGAAAATCACTTTAAACATGCTAATTTTAGCTCTAACACTTATGATCCACCTACAAATGTGAACTGACGTTCAAAAATAAAACATTTGAAAACAGACCATTTTCCACATTTCTGAAGCATGACGTAATGGGGGGGTGTTATCTCTTTTGTCGAAAATCAGCCGTTTTGGCTCGAACATTAAATGCCTCCAAATGGTATTTAATTAACTTCCCGGGGTGAAGAAACACTTTTTGAGAACTCAGAGTGAGTAAATTGGCCATTTTCATGCACTTTTAACCATTCCATAAATCTTGTGTTTAGGGCCCCTGGAAGCATGAAAATCACTTTAAACATGCTAATTTTAGCTCTAACACTGATGATCCACCTACAAATGTGAACTGACGTTCAAAAATAAAACATTTGAAAACGGACCATTTTCCACATTTCTGAAGCATGACGTAATGGGGGGGGTGTTATCTCTTTTGTCGAAAATCAGCCGTTTTTGCTCGAACATTAAATGCCTCCAAATAGTATTTAATTCACTTCCCGAGCCCCTGGAAGCATGAAAATCACTTTAAACATGCTAATTTTAGCTCTAACACTGATGATCCACCTACAAATGTGAACTGACGTTGAAAAATAAAACATTTGAAAACGGACCATTTTCCACATTTCTGAAGCATGACGTAATGGGGGGGGTGTTATCTCTTTTGTCGAAAATCAGCCGTTTTTGCTCGAACATTAAATGCCTCCAAATGGTATTTAATTAACTTCCCGGGGTGAAGAAACCCTTTTTGAGAACTCAGAGTGAGTAAATTGGCCATTTTCATGCACTTTTAACCATTCCATAAATCTTGTGTTTATGGCCCCTGGAAGCATGAAAATCACTTTAAACATGCTAATTTTAGCTCTAACACTGATGATCCACCTACAAATGTGAACTGACGTTCAAAAATAAAACATTTGAAAACGGACCATTTTCCACATTTCTGAAGCATGACGTAATGGGGGGGGTGTTATCTCTTTTGTCAAAAATCAGCTGTTTTTGCTTGAACATTAAATGCCTCCAAATAGTATTTAATTCACTTCCCGAGCCCTTGGAAGCATGAAAATCACTTTAAACATGCTAATTTTAGCTCTAACACTGATGATCCACCTACAAATGTGAACTGACGTTCAAAAATAAAACATTTGAAAACGGACCATTTTCCACATTTCTGAAGCATGACGTAATGGGGGGGTGTTATCTCTTTTGTCGAAAATCATCCGTTTTAGCTCGAACATTAAATGCCTCCAAATGGTATTTAATTAACTTCCCGGGATGAAGAAACCCTTTTTGAGAACTCAGAGTGAGTAAATTGGCCATTTTCATGCACTTTTAACCATTCCATAAATCTTGTGTTTAGGGCCCCTGGAAGCATGAAAATCACTTTAAACATGCTAATTTTAGCTCTAACACTGATGATCCACCTACAAATGTGAACTGACGTTCAAAAATAAAACATTTGAAAACGGACCATTTTCCACATTCCTGAAGCATGACGTAATGGGGGGTGTTATCTCTTTTGTCGAAAATCATCCGTTTTAGCTCGAACATTAAATGCCTCCAAATGGTATTTAATTAACTTCCCGGGATGAAGAAACCTTTTTTGAGAACTCAGAGTGAGCAAATTGGCCATTTTCATGCACTTTTAACCATTCCATAAATCTTGTGTTTATGGCCCCTGGAAGCATGATAATCACTTTAAACATGCTAATTTTAGCTCTAACACTGATGATCCACCTACAAATGTGAACTGACGTTCAAAAATAAAACATTTGAAAACGGACCATTTTCCACATTTCTGAAGCATGACGTAATGGGGGGTGTTATCTCTTTTGTAGAAAATCAGCCGTTTTGGCTCGAACATTAAATGCCTCCAAATGGTATTTAATTAACTTCACGGGGTGAAGAAACCCTTTTTGAGAACTCAGAGTGAGTAAATTGGCCATTTTCATGCACTTTTAACCATTCCATAAATCTTGTGTTTAGGGCCCCTGGAAGCATGAAAATCACTTTAAACATGCTAATTTTAGCTCTAACACTGATGATCCACCTACAAATGTGAACTGACGTTCAAAAATAAAACATTTGAAAACGGACCATTTTCCACATTTCTGAAGCATGACGTAATGGGGGGGGGTGTTATCTCTTTTGTCGAAAATCAGCCGTTTTTGCTCGAACATTAAATGCCTCCAAATAGTATTTAATTCACTTCCCGAGCCCCTGGAAGCATGAAAATCACTTTAAACATGCTAATTTTAGCTCTAACACTGATGATCCACCTACAAATGTGAACTGACGTTCAAAAATAAAACATTTGAAAACGGACCATTTTCCACATTTCTGAAGCATGACGTAATGGGGGGGTGTTATCTCTTTTGTCAAAAATCAGCTGTTTTTGCTCGAACATTAAATGCCTCCAAATAGTATTTAATTCACTTTCCGAGCCCCTGGAAGCATGAAAATCACTTTAAACATGCTAATTTTAGCTCTAACACTGATGATCCACCTACAAATGTGAACTGACGTTCAAAAATAAAACATTTGAAAACGGACCATTTTCCACATTTCTGAAGCATGACGTAATGGGGGGTGTTATCTCTTTTGTCGAAAATCAGCCGTTTTGGCTCGAACATTAAATGCCTCCAAATGGTGATTAATTAACTTCCCGGGGTGAAGAAACCCTTTTTGAGAACTCAGAGTGAGTAAATTGGCCATTTTCATGCACTTTTAACCATTCCTTAAATCTTGTGTTTAGGGCCCCTGGAAGCATGAAAATCACTTTAAACATGCTAATTTTAGCTCTAACACTGATGATTCACCTACAAATGTGAACTGACGTTCAAAAATAAAACATTTGAAAACGGACCATTTTCCACATTTCTGAAGCATGACGTAATTGGGGGGTGTTATCTCTTTTGTCAAAAATCAGCTGTTTTTGCTTGAACATTAAATGCCTCCAAATAGTATTTAATTCACTTCCCGAGCCCCTGGAAGCATGAAAATCACTTTAAACATATTAATTTTAGCTCTAACACTGATGATCCACCTACAAATGTGAACTGACGTTCAAAAATAAAACATTTGAAAACGGACCATTTTCCACATTTCTGAAGCATGACGTAATGGGCGGGTGTTATCTCTTTTGTCAAAAATCAGCTGTTTTTGCTTGAACATTAAATGCCTCCAAATAGTATTTAATTCACTTCCCGAGCCCCTGGAAGCATGAAAATCACTTTAAACATGCTAATTTTAGCTCTAACACTGATGATCCACCTTCAAATGTGAACTGACGTTCAAAAATAAAACATTTGAAAACGGACCATTTTCCACATTTCTGAAGCATGACGTAATGGGGGGGTGTTATCTCTTTTGTCGAAAATCATCCGTTTTAGCTCGAACATTAAATGCCTCCAAATGGTATTTAATTAACTTCCCGGGATGAAGAAACCTTTTTTGAGAATTCAGAGTGAGTAAATTGGCCATTTTCATGCACTTTTAACCATTCCATAAATCTTGTGTTTAGGGCCCCTGGAAGCATGAAAATCACTTTAAACATGCTAATTTTAGCTCTAACACTGATGATCCACCTACAAATGTGAACTGACGTTCAAAAATAAAACATTTGAAAACGGACCATTTTCCACATTTCTGAATCATGACGTAATGGGGGGGGGGGGTTATCTCTTTTGTCGAAAATCAGCCGTTTTTGCTCGAACATTAAATGCCTCCAAATGGTATTTAATTAACTTCCCGGGGTGAAGAAACCCTTTTTGAGAACTCAGAGTGAGTAAATTGGCCATTTTCATGCACTTTTAACCATTCCATAAATCTTGTGTTTAGGGCCCCTGGAAGCATGAAAATCACTTTAAACATGCTAATTTTAGCTCTAACACTGATGATCCACCTACAAATGTGAACTGACGTTCAAAAATAAAACATTTGAAAACGGACCATTTTCCACATTTCTGAAGCATGACGTAATGGGGGGTGTTATCTCTTTTGTCAAAAATCAGCTGTTTTTGCTTGAACATTAAATGCCTCCAAATAGTATTTAATTCACTTCCCGAGCCCCTGGAAGCATGAAAATCACTTTAAACATGCTAATTTTAGCTCTAACACTGATGATCCACCTACAAATGTGAACTGACGTTCAAAAATAAAACATTTGAAAACGGACCATTTTCCACATTTCTGAAGCATGACGTAATGGGGGGGTGTTATCTCTTTTATCGAAAATCAGCCGTTTTGGCTCGAACATTAAATGCCTCCAAATGGTATTTAATTAACTTCCCGGGGTAAAGAAACCCTTTTTGAAAACTCGGAGTGAGTAAATTGGCCATTTTCATGCACTTTTAACCATTCCATAAATCTTGTGTTTAGGGCCCCTGGAAGCATGAAAATCACTTTAAACATGCTAATTTTAGCTCTAACACTGATGATCCACCTACAAATGTGAACTGACGTTCAAAAATAAAACATTTGAAAACTGACCATTTTCCACATTTCTGAAGCATGACGCAATGGGGGGGTGTTATCTCTTTTGTCGAAAATCATCCGTTTTAGCTCGAACATTAAATGCCTCCAAATGGTATTTAATTAACTTCCCGGGATGAAGAAACCTTTTTTGAGAACTCAGAGTGAGTAAATTGGCCATTTTCATGCACTTTTAACCATTCCATAAATCTTGTGTTTAGGGCCCCTGGAAGCATGAAAATCACTTTAAACATGCTAATTTTAGCTCTAACACTGATGATCCACCTACAAATGTGAACTGACGTTCAAAAATAAAACATTTGAAAACGGACCATTTTCCACATTTCTGAATCATGACGTAATGGGGGGGTGTTATCTCTTTTGTCGAAAATCAGCCGTTTTTGCTCGAACATTAAATTCCTCCAAATGGTATTTAATTAACTTCCCGGGGTGAAGAAACCCTTTTTGAGAACTCAGAGTGAGTAAATTGGCCATTTTCATGCACTTTTAACCATTCCATAAATCTTGTGTTTAGGGCCCCTGGAAGCATGAAAATCACTTTAAACATGCTAATTTTAGCTCTAACACTGATGATCCACCTACAAATGTGAACTGACGTTCAAAAATAAAACATTTGAAAACGGACCATTTTCCACATTTCTGAAGCATGACGTAATGGGGGGGTGTTATCTCTTTTGTCGAAAATCAGCCGTTTTGGCTCGAACATTAAATGCCTCCAAATGGTATTTAATTAACTTCCCGGGGTAAAGAAACCCTTTTTGAAAACTCAGAGTGAGTAAATTGGCCATTTTCATGCACTTTTAACCATTCCATAAATCTTGTGTTTAGGGCCCCTGGAAGCATGAAAATCACTTTAAACATGCTAATTTTAGCTCTAACACTGATGATCCACCTACAAATGTGAACTGACGTTCAAAAATAAAACATTTGAAAACGGACCATTTTCCACATTTCTGAAGCATGACGTAATGGGGGGGTGTTATCTCTTTTGTCGAAAATCAGCTGTTTTTGCTTGAACATTAAATGCCTCCAAATAGTATTTAATTCACTTCCCGAGCCCCTGGAAGCATGAAAATCACTTTAAACATGCTAATTTTAGCTCTAACACTGATGATCCACCTACAAATGTGAACTGACGTTCAAAAATAAAACATTTGAAAACAGACCATTTTCTACATTTCTGAAGCATGACGTAATGGGGGGTGTTATCTCTTTTGTCGAAAATCAGCCGTTTTGGCTCGAACATTAAATGCCTCCAAATGGTATTTAATTAACTTCCCGGGGTGAAGAAACCCTTTTTGAGAACTCAGAGTGAGTAAATTGGCCATTTTCATGCACTTTTAACCATTCCATAAATCTTGTGTTTAGGGCCCATGGAAGCATGAAAATCACTTTAAACATGCTAATTTTAGCTCTAACACTGATGATCCACCTACAAATGTGAACTGACGTTCAAAAATAAAACATTTGAAAACGGACCATTTTCCACATTTCTGAAGCATGACGTAATGGGGGGGTGTTATCTCTTTTGTCAAAAATCAGCTGTTTTTGCTTGAACATTAAATGCCTCCAAATAGTATTTAATTCACTTCCCGAGCCCCTGGAAGCATGAAAATCACTTTAAACATGCTAATTTTAGCTCTAACACTGATGATCCACCTACAAATGTGAACTGACGTTCAAAAATAAAACATTTGAAAACGGACCATTTTCCACATTTCTGAAGCATGACGTAATAGGGGGGTGTTATCTCTTTTGTCGAAAATCATCCGTTTTAGCTCGAACATTAAATGCCTCCAAATGGTATTTAATTAACTTCCCGGGATGAAGAAACCTTTTTTGAGAACTCAGAGTGAGTAAATTGGCAATTTTCATGCACTTTTAACCATTCCATAAATCTTGTGTTTAGGGCCCCTGGAAGCATGAAAATCACTTTAAACATGCTAATTTTAGCTCTAACACTGATGATCCACCTACAAATGTGAACTGACGTTCAAAAATAAAACATTTGAAAACGGACCATTTTCCACATTTCTGAAGCTTGACGTAATGGGGGGGGTGTTATCTCTTTTGTTGAAAATCAGCCGTTTTTGCTCGAACATTAAATGCCTCCAAATGGTATTTAATTACCTTCCCGGGCCCCTGGAAGCATGAAAATCACTTTAAACATGCTAATTTTAGCTCTAACACTGATGATCCACCTACAAATGTGAACTGACGTTCAAAAATAAAACATTTGAAAACGGACCATTTTCCACATTTCTGAAGCATGACATAATGGGGGGTGTTATCTCTTTTGTAGAAAATCAGCCGTTTTGGCTCGAACATTAAATGCCTCCAAATGGTATTTAATTAACTTCACGGGGTGAAGAAACCCTTTTTGAGAACTCAGAGTGAGTAAATTGGCCATTTTCATGCACTTTTAACCATTCCATAAATCTTGTGTTTAGGGCCCCTGGAAGCATGAAAATCACTTTAAACATGCTAATTTTAGCTCTAACACTGATGATCCACCTACAAATGTGAACTGACGTTCAAAAATAAAACATTTGAAAACGGACCATTTTCCACATTTCTGAAGCATGACGTAATGGGGGGGGGGGTGTTATCTCTTTTGTCGAAAATCAGCCGTTTTTGCTCGAACATTAAATGCCTCCAAATAGTATTTAATTCACTTCCCGAGCCCCTGGAAGCATGAAAATCACTTTAAACATGCTAATTTTAGCTCTAACACTGATGATCCACCTACAAATGTGAACTGACGTTCAAAAATAAAACATTTGAAAACGGACCATTTTCCACATTTCTGAAGCATGACGTAATGGGGGGGTGTTATCTCTTTTGTCAAAAATCAGCTGTTTTTGCTCGAACATTAAATGCCTCCAAATAGTATTTAATTCACTTTCCGAGCCCCTGGAAGCATGAAAATCACTTTAAACATGCTAATTTTAGCTCTAACACTGATGATCCACCTACAAATGTGAACTGACGTTCAAAAATAAAACATTTGAAAACGGACCATTTTCCACATTTCTGAAGCATGACGTAATGGGGGGGTGTTATCTCTTTTGTCGAAAATCAGCCGTTTTGGCTCGAACATTAAATGCCTCCAAATGGTGATTAATTAACTTCCCGGGGTGAAGAAACCCTTTTTGAGAACTCAGAGTGAGTAAATTGGCCATTTTCATGCACTTTTAACCATTCCTTAAATCTTGTGTTTAGGGCCCCTGGAAGCATGAAAATCACTTTAAACATGCTAATTTTAGCTCTAACACTGATGATTCACCTACAAATGTGAACTGACGTTCAAAAATAAAACATTTGAAAACGGACCATTTTCCACATTTCTGAAGCATGACGTAATTGGGGGGTGTTATCTCTTTTGTCAAAAATCAGCTGTTTTTGCTTGAACATTAAATGCCTCCAAATAGTATTTAATTCACTTCCCGAGCCCCTGGAAGCATGAAAATCACTTTAAACATATTAATTTTAGCTCTAACACTGATGATCCACCTACAAATGTGAACTGACGTTCAAAAATAAAACATTTGAAAACGGACCATTTTCCACATTTCTGAAGCATGACGTAATGGGCGGGTGTTATCTCTTTTGTCAAAAATCAGCTGTTTTTGCTTGAACATTAAATGCCTCCAAATAGTATTTAATTCACTTCCCGAGCCCCTGGAAGCATGAAAATCACTTTAAACATGCTAATTTTAGCTCTAACACTGATGATCCACCTACAAATGTGAACTGACGTTCAAAAATAAAACATTTGAAAACAGACCATTTTCTACATTTCTGAAGCATGACGTAATGGGGGGGTGTTATCTCTTTTGTCGAAAATCAGCCGTTTTTGCTCGAACATTAAATTCCTCCAAATGGTATTTAATTAACTTCCCGGGGTGAAGAAACCCTTTTTGAGAACTCAGAGTGAGTAAATTGGCCATTTTCATGCACTTTTAACCATTCCATAAATCTTGTGTTTAGGGCCCCTGGAAGCATGAAAATCACTTTAAACATGCTAATTTTAGCTCTAACACTGATGATCCACCTACAAATGTGAACTGACGTTCAAAAATAAAACATTTGAAAACGGACCATTTTCCACATTTCTGAAGCATGACGTAATGGGGGGGTGTTATCTCTTTTGTCGAAAATCAGCCGTTTTGGCTCGAACATTAAATGCCTCCAAATGGTATTTAATTAACTTCCCGGGGTAAAGAAACCCTTTTTGAAAACTCAGAGTGAGTAAATTGGCCATTTTCATGCACTTTTAACCATTCCATAAATCTTGTGTTTAGGGCCCCTGGAAGCATGAAAATCACTTTAAACATGCTAATTTTAGCTCTAACACTGATGATCCACCTACAAATGTGAACTGACGTTCAAAAATAAAACATTTGAAAACGGACCATTTTCCACATTTCTGAAGCATGACGTAATGGGGGGGTGTTATCTCTTTTGTCAAAAATCAGCTGTTTTTGCTTGAACATTAAATGCCTCCAAATAGTATTTAATTCACTTCCCGAGCCCCTGGAAGCATGAAAATCACTTTAAACATGCTAATTTTAGCTCTAACACTGATGATCCACCTACAAATGTGAACTGACGTTCAAAAATAAAACATTTGAAAACAGACCATTTTCTACATTTCTGAAGCATGACGTAATGGGGGGGTGTTATCTCTTTTGTCGAAAATCAGCCGTTTTGGCTCGAACATTAAATGCCTCCAAATGGTATTTAATTAACTTCCCGGGGTGAAGAAACCCTTTTTGAGAACTCAGAGTGAGTAAATTGGCCATTTTCATGCACTTTTAACCATTCCATAAATCTTGTGTTTAGGGCCCATGGAAGCATGAAAATCACTTTAAACATGCTAATTTTAGCTCTAACACTGATGATCCACCTACAAATGTGAACTGACGTTCAAAAATAAAACATTTGAAAACGGACCATTTTCCACATTTCTGAAGCATGACGTAATGGGGGGGTGTTATCTCTTTTGTCAAAAATCAGCTGTTTTTGCTTGAACATTAAATGCCTCCAAATAGTATTTAATTCACTTCCCGAGCCCCTGGAAGCATGAAAATCACTTTAAACATGCTAATTTTAGCTCTAACACTGATGATCCACCTACAAATGTGAACTGACGTTCAAAAATAAAACATTTGAAAACGGACCATTTTCCACATTTCTGAAGCATGACGTAATGGGGGGGTGTTATCTCTTTTGTCAAAAATCAGCTGTTTTTGCTTGAACATTAAATGCCTCCAAATAGTATTTAATTCACTTCCCGAGCCCCTGGAAGCATGAAAATCACTTTAAACATGCTAATTTTAGCTCTAACACTGATGATCCACCTACAAATGTGAACTGACGTTCAAAAATAAAACATTTGAAAACGGACCATTTTCCACATTTCTGAAGCATGACGTAATAGGGGGGTGTTATCTCTTTTGTCGAAAATCATCCGTTTTAGCTCGAACATTAAATGCCTCCAAATGGTATTTAATTAACTTCCCGGGATGAAGAAACCTTTTTTGAGAACTCAGAGTGAGTAAATTGGCAATTTTCATGCACTTTTAACCATTCCATAAATCTTGTGTTTAGGGCCCCTGGAAGCATGAAAATCACTTTAAACATGCTAATTTTAGCTCTAACACTGATGATCCACCTACAAATGTGAACTGACGTTCAAAAATAAAACATTTGAAAACGGACCATTTTCCACATTTCTGAAGCATGACGTAATGGGGGGGTGTTATCTCTTTTATCGAAAATCAGCCGTTTTGGCTCGAACATTAAATGCCTCCAAATGGTATTTAATTAACTTCCCGGGGTAAAGAAACCCTTTTTGAAAACTCAGAGTGAGTAAATTGGCCATTTTCATGCACTTTTAACCATTCCATAAATCTTGTGTTTAGGGCCCCTGGAAGCATGAAAATCACTTTAAACATGCTAATTTTAGCTCTAACACTGATGATCCACCTACAAATGTGAACTGACGTTCAAAAATAAAACATTTGAAAACGGACCATTTTCCACATTTCCGAAGCATGACGTAATGGGGGGGTGTTATCTCTTTTGTCGAAAATCATCAGTTTTAGCTCGAACATTAAATGCCTCCAAATGGTATTTAATTAACTTCCCGGGATGAAGAAACCTTTTTTGAGAACTCAGAGTGAGTAAATTGGCCATTTTCATGCACTTTTAACCATTCCATAAATCTTGTGTTTAGGGCCCCTGGAAGCATGAAAATCACTTTAAACATGCTAATTTTAGCTCTAACACTGATGATCCACCTACAAATGTGAACTGACGTTCAAAAATAAAACATTTGAAAACGGACCATTTTCCACATTTCTGAATCATGACGTAATGGGGGGGTGTTATCTCTTTTGTCGAAAATCAGCCGTTTTTGCTCGAACATTAAATTCCTCCAAATGGTATTTAATTAACTTCCCGGGGTGAAGAAACCCTTTTTGAGAACTCAGAGTGAGTAAATTGGCCATTTTCATGCACTTTTAACCATTCCATAAATCTTGTGTTTAGGGCCCCTGGAAGCATGAAAATCACTTTAAACATGCTAATTTTAGCTCTAACACTGATGATCCACCTACAAATGTGAACTGACGTTCAAAAATAAAACATTTGAAAACGGACCATTTTCCACATTTCTGAAGCATGACGTAATGGGGGGGTGTTATCTCTTTTGTCGAAAATCAGCCGTTTTGGCTCGAACATTAAATGCCTCCAAATGGTATTTAATTAACTTCCCGGGGTAAAGAAACCCTTTTTGAAAACTCAGAGTGAGTAAATTGGCCATTTTCATGCACTTTTAACCATTCCATAAATCTTGTGTTTAGGGCCCCTGGAAGCATGAAAATCACTTTAAACATGCTAATTTTAGCTCTAACACTGATGATCCACCTACAAATGTGAACTGACGTTCAAAAATAAAACATTTGAAAACGGACCATTTTCCACATTTCTGAAGCATGACGTAATGGGGGGGTGTTATCTCTTTTGTCAAAAATCAGCTGTTTTTGCTTGAACATTAAATGCCTCCAAATAGTATTTAATTCACTTCCCGAGCCCCTGGAAGCATGAAAATCACTTTAAACATGCTAATTTTAGCTCTAACACTGATGATCCACCTACAAATGTGAACTGACGTTCAAAAATAAAACATTTGAAAACAGACCATTTTCTACATTTCTGAAGCATGACGTAATGGGGGGGTGTTATCTCTTTTGTCGAAAATCAGCCGTTTTGGCTCGAACATTAAATGCCTCCAAATGGTATTTAATTAACTTCCCGGGGTGAAGAAACCCTTTTTGAGAACTCAGAGTGAGTAAATTGGCCATTTTCATGCACTTTTAACCATTCCATAAATCTTGTGTTTAGGGCCCATGGAAGCATGAAAATCACTTTAAACATGCTAATTTTAGCTCTAACACTGATGATCCACCTACAAATGTGAACTGACGTTCAAAAATAAAACATTTGAAAACGGACCATTTTCCACATTTCTGAAGCATGACGTAATGGGGGGGTGTTATCTCTTTTGTCAAAAATCAGCTGTTTTTGCTTGAACATTAAATGCCTCCAAATAGTATTTAATTCACTTCCCGAGCCCCTGGAAGCATGAAAATCACTTTAAACATGCTAATTTTAGCTCTAACACTGATGATCCACCTACAAATGTGAACTGACGTTCAAAAATAAAACATTTGAAAACGGACCATTTTCCACATTTCTGAAGCATGACGTAATAGGGGGGTGTTATCTCTTTTGTCGAAAATCATCCGTTTTAGCTCGAACATTAAATGCCTCCAAATGGTATTTAATTAACTTCCCGGGATGAAGAAACCTTTTTTGAGAACTCAGAGTGAGTAAATTGGCAATTTTCATGCACTTTTAACCATTCCATAAATCTTGTGTTTAGGGCCCCTGGAAGCATGAAAATCACTTTAAACATGCTAATTTTAGCTCTAACACTGATGATCCACCTACAAATGTGAACTGACGTTCAAAAATAAAACATTTGAAAACGGACCATTTTCCACATTTCTGAAGCTTGACGTAATGGGGGGGGTGTTATCTCTTTTGTTGAAAATCAGCCGTTTTTGCTCGAACATTAAATGCCTCCAAATGGTATTTAATTAACTTCCCGGGCCCCTGGAAGCATGAAAATCACTTTAAACATGCTAATTTTAGCTCTAACACTGATGATCCACCTACAAATGTGAAATGACGTTCAAAAATAAAACATTTGAAAACGGACCATTTTCCACATTTCTGAAGCATGACGTAATGGGGGGGTGTTATCTCTTTTGTCGAAAATCAGCCGTTTTGGCTCGAACATTAAATGCCTCCAAATGGTGATTAATTAACTTCCCGGGGTGAAGAAACCCTTTTTGAGAACTCAGAGTGAGTAAATTGGCCATTTTCATGCACTTTTAACCATTCCTTAAATCTTGTGTTTAGGGCCCCTGGAAGCATGAAAATCACTTTAAACATGCTAATTTTAGCTCTAACACTGATGATTCACCTACAAATGTGAACTGACGTTCAAAAATAAAACATTTGAAAAGGGACCATTTTCCACATTTCTGAAGCATGACGTAATTGGGGGGTGTTATCTCTTTTGTCAAAAATCAGCTGTTTTTGCTTGAACATTAAATGCCTCCAAATAGTATTTAATTCACTTCCCGAGCCCCTGGAAGCATGAAAATCACTTTAAACATATTAATTTTGGCTCTAACACTGATGATCCACCTACAAATGTGAACTGACGTTCAAAAATAAAACATTTGAAAACGGACCATTTTCCACATTTCTGAAGCATGACGTAATGGGGGGGTGTTATCTCTTTTGTCAAAAATCAGCTGTTTTTGCTTGAACATTAAATGCCTCCAAATAGTATTTAATTCACTTCCCGAGCCCCTGGAAGCATGAAAATCACTTTAAACATGCTAATTTTAGCTCTAACACTGATGATCCACCTACAAATGTGAACTGACGTTCAAAAATAAAACATTTGAAAACGGACCATTTTCCACATTTCTGAAGCATGACGTAATGGGGGGGTGTTATCTCTTTTGTCAAAAATCAGCAGTTTTTGCTTGAACATTAAATGCCTCCAAATAGTATTTAATTCACTTCCCGAGCCCCTGGAAGCATGAAAATCACTTTAAACATGCTAATTTTAGCTCTAACACTTATGATCCACCTACAAATGTGAACTGACGTTCAAAAATAAAACATTTGAAAACAGACCATTTTCCACATTTCTGAAGCATGACGTAATGGGGGGGTGTTATCTCTTTTGTCGAAAATCAGCCGTTTTGGCTCGAACATTAAATGCCTCCAAATGGTATTTAATTAACTTCCCGGGGTGAAGAAACACTTTTTGAGAACTCAGAGTGAGTAAATTGGCCATTTTCATGCACTTTTAACCATTCCATAAATCTTGTGTTTAGGGCCCCTGGAAGCATGAAAATCACTTTAAACATGCTAATTTTAGCTCTAACACTGATGATCCACCTACAAATGTGAACTGACGTTCAAAAATAAAACATTTGAAAACGGACCATTTTCCACATTTCTGAAGCATGACGTAATGGGGGGGGTGTTATCTCTTTTGTCGAAAATCAGCCGTTTTTGCTCGAACATTAAATGCCTCCAAATAGTATTTAATTCACTTCCCGAGCCCCTGGAAGCATGAAAATCACTTTAAACATGCTAATTTTAGCTCTAACACTGATGATCCACCTACAAATGTGAACTGACGTTGAAAAATAAAACATTTGAAAACGGACCATTTTCCACATTTCTGAAGCATGACGTAATGGGGGGGGTGTTATCTCTTTTGTCGAAAATCAGCCGTTTTTGCTCGAACATTAAATGCCTCCAAATGGTATTTAATTAACTTCCCGGGGTGAAGAAACCCTTTTTGAGAACTCAGAGTGAGTAAATTGGCCATTTTCATGCACTTTTAACCATTCCATAAATCTTGTGTTTATGGCCCCTGGAAGCATGAAAATCACTTTAAACATGCTAATTTTAGCTCTAACACTGATGATCCACCTACAAATGTGAACTGACGTTCAAAAATAAAACATTTGAAAACGGACCATTTTCCACATTTCTGAAGCATGACGTAATGGGGGGGGTGTTATCTCTTTTGTCAAAAATCAGCTGTTTTTGCTTGAACATTAAATGCCTCCAAATAGTATTTAATTCACTTCCCGAGCCCTTGGAAGCATGAAAATCACTTTAAACATGCTAATTTTAGCTCTAACACTGATGATCCACCTACAAATGTGAACTGACGTTCAAAAATAAAACATTTGAAAACGGACCATTTTCCACATTTCTGAAGCATGACGTAATGGGGGGGTGTTATCTCTTTTGTCGAAAATCAGCCGTTTTGGCTCGAACATTAAATGCCTCCAAATGGTGATTAATTAACTTCCCGGGGTGAAGAAACCCTTTTTGAGAACTCAGAGTGAGTAAATTGGCCATTTTCATGCACTTTTAACCATTCCTTAAATCTTGTGTTTAGGGCCCCTGGAAGCATGAAAATCACTTTAAACATGCTAATTTTAGCTCTAACACTGATGATTCACCTACAAATGTGAACTGACGTTCAAAAATAAAACATTTGAAAACGGACCATTTTCCACATTTCTGAAGCATGACGTAATTGGGGGGTGTTATCTCTTTTGTCAAAAATCAGCTGTTTTTGCTTGAACATTAAATGCCTCCAAATAGTATTTAATTCACTTCCCGAGCCCCTGGAAGCATGAAAATCACTTTAAACATATTAATTTTAGCTCTAACACTGATGATCCACCTACAAATGTGAACTGACGTTCAAAAATAAAACATTTGAAAACGGACCATTTTCCACAATTCTGAAGCATGACGTAATGGGGGGGTGTTATCTCTTTTGTCAAAAATCAGCTGTTTTTGCTTGAACATTAAATGCCTCCAAATAGTATTTAATTCACTTCCCGAGCCCCTGGAAGCATGAAAATCACTTTAAACATGCTAATTTTAGCTCTAACACTGATGATCCACCTTAAAATGTGAACTGACGTTCAAAAATAAAACATTTGAAAACGGACCATTTTCCACATTTCTGAAGCATGACGTAATGGGGGGGTGTTATCTCTTTTGTCGAAAATCATCCGTTTTAGCTCGAACATTAAATGCCTCCAAATGGTATTTAATTAACTTCCCGGGATGAAGAAACCCTTTTTGAGAACTCAGAGTGAGTAAATTGGCCATTTTCATGCACTTTTAACCATTCCTTAAATCTTGTGTTTAGGGCCCCTGGAAGCATGAAAATCACTTTAAACATGCTAATTTTAGCTCTAACACTGATGATTCACCTACAAATGTGAACTGACGTTCAAAAATAAAACATTTGAAAACGGACCATTTTCCACATTTCTGAAGCATGACGTAATGGGCGGGTGTTATCTCTTTTGTCAAAAATCAGCTGTTTTTGCTTGAACATTAAATGCCTCCAAATAGTATTTAATTCACTTCCCGAGCCCCTGGAAGCATGAAAATCACTTTAAACATGCTAATTTTAGCTCTAACACTGATGATCCACCTTCAAATGTGAACTGACGTTCAAAAATAAAACATTTGAAAACGGACCATTTTCCACATTTCTGAAGCATGACGTAATGGGGGGGTGTTATCTCTTTTGTCGAAAATCATCCGTTTTAGCTCGAACATTAAATGCCTCCAAATGGTATTTAATTAACTTCCCGGGATGAAGAAACCTTTTTTGAGAATTCAGAGTGAGTAAATTGGCCATTTTCATGCACTTTTAACCATTCCATAAATCTTGTGTTTAGGGCCCCTGGAAGCATGAAAATCACTTTAAACATGCTAATTTTAGCTCTAACACTGATGATCCACCTACAAATGTGAACTGACGTTCAAAAATAAAACATTTGAAAACGGACCATTTTCCACATTTCTGAATCATGACGTAATGGGGGGGTTATCTCTTTTGTCGAAAATCAGCCGTTTTTGCTCGAACATTAAATGCCTCCAAATGGTATTTAATTAACTTCCCGGGGTGAAGAAACCCTTTTTGAGAACTCAGAGTGAGTAAATTGGCCATTTTCATGCACTTTTAACCATTCCATAAATCTTGTGTTTAGGGCCCCTGGAAGCATGAAAATCACTTTAAACATGCTAATTTTAGCTCTAACACTGATGATCCACCTACAAATGTGAACTGACGTTCAAAAATAAAACATTTGAAAACGGACCATTTTCCACATTTCTGAAGCATGACGTAATGGGGGGTGTTATCTCTTTTGTCAAAAATCAGCTGTTTTTGCTTGAACATTAAATGCCTCCAAATAGTATTTAATTCACTTCCCGAGCCCCTGGAAGCATGAAAATCACTTTAAACATGCTAATTTTAGCTCTAACACTGATGATCCACCTACAAATGTGAACTGACGTTCAAAAATAAAACATTTGAAAACGGACCATTTTCCACATTTCTGAAGCATGACGTAATGGGGGGGTGTTATCTCTTTTATCGAAAATCAGCCGTTTTGGCTCGAACATTAAATGCCTCCAAATGGTATTTAATTAACTTCCCGGGGTAAAGAAACCCTTTTTGAAAACTCAGAGTGAGTAAATTGGCCATTTTCATGCACTTTTAACCATTCCATAAATCTTGTGTTTAGGGCCCCTGGAAGCATGAAAATCACTTTAAACATGCTAATTTTAGCTCTAACACTGATGATCCACCTACAAATGTGAACTGACGTTCAAAAATAAAACATTTGAAAACGGACCATTTTCCACATTTCTGAAGCATTACGTAATGGGGGGGTGTTATCTCTTTTGTCGAAAATCATCCGTTTTAGCTCGAACATTAAATGCCTCCAAATGGTATTTAATTAACTTCCCGGGATGAAGAAACCTTTTTTGAGAACTCAGAGTGAGTAAATTGGCCATTTTCATGCACTTTTAACCATTCCATAAATCTTGTGTTTAGGGCCCCTGGAAGCATGAAAATCACTTTAAACATGCTAATTTTAGCTCTAACACTGATGATCCACCTACAAATGTGAACTGACGTTCAAAAATAAAACATTTGAAAACGGACCATTTTCCACATTTCTGAATCATGACGTAATGGGGGGGTGTTATCTCTTTTGTCGAAAATCAGCCGTTTTTGCTCGAACATTAAATTCCTCCAAATGGTATTTAATTAACTTTCCGGGGGTGAAGAAACCCTTTTTGAGAACTCAGAGTGAGTAAATTGGCCATTTTCATGCACTTTTAACCATTCCATAAATCTTGTGTTTAGGGCCCCTGGAAGCATGAAAATCACTTTAAACATGCTAATTTTAGCTCTAACACTGATGATCCACCTACAAATGTGAACTGACGTTCAAAAATAAAACATTTGAAAACGGACCATTTTCCACATTTCTGAAGCATGACGTAATGGGGGGGTGTTATCTCTTTTGTCGAAAATCAGCCGTTTTGGCTCGAACATTAAATGCCTCCAAATGGTATTTAATTAACTTCCCGGGGTAAAGAAACCCTTTTTGAAAACTCAGAGTGAGTAAATTGGCCATTTTCATGCACTTTTAACCATTCCATAAATCTTGTGTTTAGGGCCCCTGGAAGCATGAAAATCACTTTAAACATGCTAATTTTAGCTCTAACACTGATGATCCACCTACAAATGTGAACTGACGTTCAAAAATAAAACATTTGAAAACGGACCATTTTCCACATTTCTGAAGCATGACGTAATGGGGGGGTGTTATCTCTTTTGTCAAAAATCAGCTGTTTTTGCTTGAACATTAAATGCCTCCAAATAGTATTTAATTCACTTCCCGAGCCCCTGGAAGCATGAAAATCACTTTAAACATGCTAATTTTATCTCTAACACTGATGATCCACCTACAAATGTGAACTGACGTTCAAAAATAAAACATTTGAAAACAGACCATTTTCTACATTTCTGAAGCATGACGTAATGGGGGGTGTTATCTCTTTTGTCGAAAATCAGCCGTTTTGGCTCGAACATTAAATGCCTCCAAATGGTATTTAATTAACTTCCCGGGGTGAAGAAACCCTTTTTGAGAACTCAGAGTGAGTAAATTGGCCATTTTCATGCACTTTTAACCATTCCATAAATCTTGTGTTTAGGGCCCATGGAAGCATGAAAATCACTTTAAACATGCTAATTTTAGCTCTAACACTGATGATCCACCTACAAATGTGAACTGACGTTCAAAAATAAAACATTTGAAAACGGACCATTTTCCACATTTCTGAAGCATGACGTAATGGGGGGGGTGTTATCTCTTTTGTCAAAAATCAGCTGTTTTTGCTTGAACATTAAATGCCTCCAAATAGTATTTAATTCACTTCCCGAGCCCCTGGAAGCATGAAAATCACTTTAAACATGCTAATTTTAGCTCTAACACTGATGATCCACCTACAAATGTGAACTGACGTTCAAAAATAAAACATTTGAAAACGGACCATTTTCCACATTTCTGAAGCATGACGTAATAGGGGGGTGTTATCTCTTTTGTCGAAAATCATCCGTTTTAGCTCGAACATTAAATGCCTCCAAATGGTATTTAATTAACTTCCCGGGATGAAGAAACCTTTTTTGAGAACTCAGAGTGAGTAAATTGGCAATTTTCATGCACTTTTAACCATTCCATAAATCTTGTGTTTAGGGCCCCTGGAAGCATGAAAATCACTTTAAACATGCTAATTTTAGCTCTAACACTGATGATCCACCTACAAATGTGAACTGACGTTCAAAAATAAAACATTTGAAAACGGACCATTTTCCACATTTCTGAAGCTTGACGTAATGGGGGGGGTGTTATCTCTTTTGTTGAAAATCAGCCGTTTTTGCTCGAACATTAAATGCCTCCAAATGGTATTTAATTACCTTCCCGGGCCCCTGGAAGCATGAAAATCACTTTAAACATGCTAATTTTAGCTCTAACACTGATGATCCACCTACAAATGTGAACTGACGTTCAAAAATAAAACATTTGAAAACGGACCATTTTCCACATTTCTGAAGCATGACGTAATGGGGGGTGTTATCTCTTTTGTAGAAAATCAGCCGTTTTGGCTCGAACATTAAATGCCTCCAAATGGTATTTAATTAACTTCACGGGGTGAAGAAACCCTTTTTGAGAACTCAGAGTGAGTAAATTGGCCATTTTCATGCACTTTTAACCATTCCATAAATCTTGTGTTTAGGGCCCCTGGAAGCATGAAAATCACTTTAAACATGCTAATTTTAGCTCTAACACTGATGATCCACCTACAAATGTGAACTGACGTTCAAAAATAAAACATTTGAAAACGGACCATTTTCCACATTTCTGAAGCATGACGTAATGGGGGGGGTGTTATCTCTTTTGTCGAAAATCAGCCGTTTTTGCTCGAACATTAAATGCCTCCAAATAGTATTTAATTCACTTCCCGAGCCCCTGGAAGCATGAAAATCACTTTAAACATGCTAATTTTAGCTCTAACACTGATGATCCACCTACAAATGTGAACTGACGTTCAAAAATAAAACATTTGAAAACGGACCATTTTCCACATTTCTGAAGCATGACGTAATGGGGGGGTGTTATCTCTTTTGTCAAAAATCAGCTGTTTTTGCTCGAACATTAAATGCCTCCAAATAGTATTTGATTCACTTTCCGAGCCCCTGGAAGCATGAAAATCACTTTAAACATGCTAATTTTAGCTCTAACACTGATGATCCACCTACAAATGTGAACTGACGTTCAAAAATAAAACATTTGAAAACGGACCATTTTCCACATTTCTGAAGCATGACGTAATGGGGGGGTGTTATCTCTTTTGTCGAAAATCAGCTGTTTTGGCTCGAACATTAAATGCCTCCAAATGGTGATTAATTAACTTCCCGGGGTGAAGAAACCCTTTTTGAGAACTCAGAGTGAGTAAATTGGCCATTTTCATGCACTTTTAACCATTCCTTAAATCTTGTGTTTAGGGCCCCTGGAAGCATGAAAATCACTTTAAACATGCTAATTTTAGCTCTAACACTGATGATTCACCTACAAATGTGAACTGACGTTCAAAAATAAAACATTTGAAAACGGACCATTTTCCACATTTCTGAAGCATGACGTAATTGGGGGGTGTTATCTCTTTTGTCAAAAATCAGCTGTTTTTGCTTGAACATTAAATGCCTCCAAATAGTATTTAATTCACTTCCCGAGCCCCTGGAAGCATGAAAATCACTTTAAACATATTAATTTTAGCTCTAACACTGATGATCCACCTACAAATGTGAACTGACGTTCAAAAATAAAACATTTGAAAACGGACCATTTTCCACATTTCTGAAGCATGACGTAATGGGCGGGTGTTATCTCTTTTGTCAAAAATCAGCTGTTTTTGCTTGAACATTAAATGCCTCCAAATAGTATTTAATTCACTTCCCGAGCCCCTGGAAGCATGAAAATCACTTTAAACATGCTAATTTTAGCTCTAACACTGATGATCCACCTTCAAATGTGAACTGACGTTCAAAAATAAAACATTTGAAAACGGACCATTTTCCACATTTCTGAAGCATGACGTAATGGGGGGGTGTTATCTCTTTTGTCGAAAATCATCCGTTTTAGCTCGAACATTAAATGCCTCCAAATGGTATTTAATTAACTTCCCGGGATGAAGAAACCTTTTTTGAGAATTCAGAGTGAGTAAATTGGCCATTTTCATGCACTTTTAACCATTCCATAAATCTTGTGTTTAGGGCCCCTGGAAGCATGAAAATCACTTTAAACATGCTAATTTTAGCTCTAACACTGATGATCCACCTACAAATGTGAACTGACGTTCAAAAATAAAACATTTGAAAACGGACCATTTTCCACATTTCTGAATCATGACGTAATGGGGGGGGGGGTTATCTCTTTTGTCGAAAATCAGCCGTTTTTGCTCGAACATTAAATGCCTCCAAATGGTATTTAATTAACTTCCCGGGGTGAAGAAACCCTTTTTGAGAACTCAGAGTGAGTAAATTGGCCATTTTCATGCACTTTTAACCATTCCATAAATCTTGTGTTTAGGGCCCCTGGAAGCATGAAAATCACTTTAAACATGCTAATTTTAGCTCTAACACTGATGATCCACCTACAAATGTGAACTGACGTTCAAAAATAAAACATTTGAAAACGGACCATTTTCCACATTTCTGAAGCATGACGTAATGGGGGGTGTTATCTCTTTTGTCAAAAATCAGCTGTTTTTGCTTGAACATTAAATGCCTCCAAATAGTATTTAATTCACTTCCCGAGCCCCTGGAAGCATGAAAATCACTTTAAACATGCTAATTTTAGCTCTAACACTGATGATCCACCTACAAATGTGAACTGACGTTCAAAAATAAAACATTTGAAAACGGACCATTTTCCACATTTCTGAAGCATGACGTAATGGGGGGGTGTTATCTCTTTTATCGAAAATCAGCCGTTTTGGCTCGAACATTAAATGCCTCCAAATGGTATTTAATTAACTTCCCGGGGTAAAGAAACCCTTTTTGAAAACTCAGAGTGAGTAAATTGGCCATTTTCATGCACTTTTAACCATTCCATAAATCTTGTGTTTAGGGCCCCTGGAAGCATGAAAATCACTTTAAACATGCTAATTTTAGCTCTAACACTGATGATCCACCTACAAATGTGAACTGACGTTCAAAAATAAAACATTTGAAAACGGACCATTTTCCACATTTCTGAAGCATGACGTAATGGGGGGGTGTTATCTCTTTTGTCGAAAATCATCCGTTTTAGCTCGAACATTAAATGCCTCCAAATGGTATTTAATTAACTTCCCGGGATGAAGAAACCATTTTTGAGAACTCAGAGTGAGTAAATTGGCCATTTTAATGCACTTTTAACCATTCCATAAATCTTGTGTTTAGGGCCCCTGGAAGCATGAAAATCACTTTAAACATGCTAATTTTAGCTCTAACACTGATGATCCACCTACAAATGTGAACTGACGTTCAAAAATAAAACATTTGAAAACGGACCATTTTCCACATTTCTGAAGCATGACGTAATGGGGGGGTGTTATCTCTTTTGTCGAAAATCAGCCGTTTTGGCTCGAACATTAAATGCCTCCAAATGGTATTTAATTAACTTCCCGGGGTAAAGAAACCCTTTTTGAAAACTCAGAGTGAGTAAATTGGCCATTTTCATGCACTTTTAACCATTCCATAAATCTTGTGTTTAGGGCCCCTGGAAGCATGAAAATCACTTTAAACATGCTAATTTTAGCTCTAACACTGATGATCCACCTACAAATGTGAACTGACGTTCAAAAATAAAACATTTGAAAACGGACCATTTTCCACATTTCTGAAGCATGACGTAATGGGGGGGTGTTATCTCTTTTGTCAAAAATCAGCTGTTTTTGCTTGAACATTAAATGCCTCCAAATAGTATTTAATTCACTTCCCGAGCCCCTGGAAGCATGAAAATCACTTTAAACATGCTAATTTTAGCTCTAACACTGATGATCCACCTACAAATGTGAACTGACGTTCAAAAATAAAACATTTGAAAACAGACCATTTTCTACATTTCTGAAGCATGACGTAATGGGGGGGTGTTATCTCTTTTGTCGAAAATCAGCCGTTTTGGCTCGAACATTAAATGCCTCCAAATGGTATTTAATTAACTTCCCGGGGTGAAGAAACCCTTTTTGAGAACTCAGAGTGAGTAAATTGGCCATTTTCATGCACTTTTAACCATTCCATAAATCTTGTGTTTAGGGCCCATGGAAGCATGAAAATCACTTTAAACATGCTAATTTTAGCTCTAACACTGATGATCCACCTACAAATGTGAACTGACGTTCAAAAATAAAACATTTGAAAACGGACCATTTTCCACATTTCTGAAGCATGACGTAATGGGGGGGTGTTATCTCTTTTGTCAAAAATCAGCTGTTTTTGCTTGAACATTAAATGCCTCCAAATAGTATTTAATTCACTTCCCGAGCCCCTGGAAGCATGAAAATCACTTTAAACATGCTAATTTTAGCTCTAACACTGATGATCCACCTACAAATGTGAACTGACGTTCAAAAATAAAACATTTGAAAACGGACCATTTTCCACATTTCTGAAGCATGACGTAATAGGGGGGTGTTATCTCTTTTGTCGAAAATCATCCGTTTTAGCTCGAACATTAAATGCCTCCAAATGGTATTTAATTAACTTCCCGGGATGAAGAAACCTTTTTTGAGAACTCAGAGTGAGTAAATTGGCAATTTTCATGCACTTTTAACCATTCCATAAATCTTGTGTTTAGGGCCCCTGGAAGCATGAAAATCACTTTAAACATGCTAATTTTAGCTCTAACACTGATGATCCACCTACAAATGTGAACTGACGTTCAAAAATAAAACATTTGAAAACGGACCATTTTCCACATTTCTGAAGCTTGACGTAATGGGGGGGGTGTTATCTCTTTTGTTGAAAATCAGCCGTTTTTGCTCGAACATTAAATGCCTCCAAATGGTATTTAATTAACTTCCCGGGCCCCTGGAAGCATGAAAATCACTTTAAACATGCTAATTTTAGTTCTAACACTGATGATCCACCTACAAATGTGAACTGACGTTCAAAAATAAAACATTTGAAAACGGACCATTTTCCACATTTCTGAAGCATGACGTAATGGGGGGGTGTTATCTCTTTTGTCGAAAATCAGCCGTTTTGGCTCGAACATTAAATGCCTCCAAATGGTGATTAATTAACTTCCCGGGGTGAAGAAACCCTTTTTGAGAACTCAGAGTGAGTAAATTGGCCATTTTCATGCACTTTTAACCATTCCTTAAATCTTGTGTTTAGGGCCCCTGGAAGCATGAAAATCACTTTAAACATGCTAATTTTAGCTCTAACACTGATGATTCACCTACAAATGTGAACTGACGTTCAAAAATAAAACATTTGAAAAGGGACCATTTTCCACATTTCTGAAGCATGACGTAATTGGGGGGTGTTATCTCTTTTGTCAAAAATCAGCTGTTTTTGCTTGAACATTAAATGCCTCCAAATAGTATTTAATTCACTTCCCGAGCCCCTGGAAGCATGAAAATCACTTTAAACATATTAATTTTGGCTCTAACACTGATGATCCACCTACAAATGTGAACTGACGTTCAAAAATAAAACATTTGAAAACGGACCATTTTCCACATTTCTGAAGCATGACGTAATGGGGGGGTGTTATCTCTTTTGTCAAAAATCAGCTGTTTTTGCTTGAACATTAAATGCCTCCAAATAGTATTTAATTCACTTCCCGAGCCCCTGGAAGCATGAAAATCACTTTAAACATGCTAATTTTAGCTCTAACACTGATGATCCACCTACAAATGTGAACTGACGTTCAAAAATAAAACATTTGAAAACGGACCATTTTCCACATTTCTGAAGCATGACGTAATGGGGGGGTGTTATCTCTTTTGTCAAAAATCAGCAGTTTTTGCTTGAACATTAAATGCCTCCAAATAGTATTTAATTCACTTCCCGAGCCCCTGGAAGCATGAAAATCACTTTAAACATGCTAATTTTAGCTCTAACACTTATGATCCACCTACAAATGTGAACTGACGTTCAAAAATAAAACATTTGAAAACAGACCATTTTCCACATTTCTGAAGCATGACGTAATGGGGGGGTGTTATCTCTTTTGTCGAAAATCAGCCGTTTTGGCTCGAACATTAAATGCCTCCAAATGGTATTTAATTAACTTCCCGGGGTGAAGAAACACTTTTTGAGAACTCAGAGTGAGTAAATTGGCCATTTTCATGCACTTTTAACCATTCCATAAATCTTGTGTTTAGGGCCCCTGGAAGCATGAAAATCACTTTAAACATGCTAATTTTAGCTCTAACACTGATGATCCACCTACAAATGTGAACTGACGTTCAAAAATAAAACATTTGAAAACGGACCATTTTCCACATTTCTGAAGCATGACGTAATGGGGGGGGTGTTATCTCTTTTGTCGAAAATCAGCCGTTTTTGCTCGAACATTAAATGCCTCCAAATAGTATTTAATTCACTTCCCGAGCCCCTGGAAGCATGAAAATCACTTTAAACATGCTAATTTTAGCTCTAACACTGATGATCCACCTACAAATGTGAACTGACGTTGAAAAATAAAACATTTGAAAACGGACCATTTTCCACATTTCTGAAGCATGACGTAATGGGGGGGGTGTTATCTCTTTTGTCGAAAATCAGCCGTTTTTGCTCGAACATTAAATGCCTCCAAATGGTATTTAATTAACTTCCCGGGGTGAAGAAACCCTTTTTGAGAACTCAGAGTGAGTAAATTGGCCATTTTCATGCACTTTTAACCATTCCATAAATCTTGTGTTTATGGCCCCTGGAAGCATGAAAATCACTTTAAACATGCTAATTTTAGCTCTAACACTGATGATCCACCTACAAATGTGAACTGACGTTCAAAAATAAAACATTTGAAAACGGACCATTTTCCACATTTCTGAAGCATGACGTAATGGGGGGGGTGTTATCTCTTTTGTCAAAAATCAGCTGTTTTTGCTTGAACATTAAATGCCTCCAAATAGTATTTAATTCACTTCCCGAGCCCTTGGAAGCATGAAAATCACTTTAAACATGCTAATTTTAGCTCTAACACTGATGATCCACCTACAAATGTGAACTGACGTTCAAAAATAAAACATTTGAAAACGGACCATTTTCCACATTTCTGAAGCATGACGTAATGGGGGGGTGTTATCTCTTTTGTCGAAAATCAGCCGTTTTGGCTCGAACATTAAATGCCTCCAAATGGTGATTAATTAACTTCCCGGGGTGAAGAAACCCTTTTTGAGAACTCAGAGTGAGTAAATTGGCCATTTTCATGCACTTTTAACCATTCCTTAAATCTTGTGTTTAGGGCCCCTGGAAGCATGAAAATCACTTTAAACATGCTAATTTTAGCTCTAACACTGATGATTCACCTACAAATGTGAACTGACGTTCAAAAATAAAACATTTGAAAACGGACCATTTTCCACATTTCTGAAGCATGACGTAATTGGGGGGTGTTATCTCTTTTGTCAAAAATCAGCTGTTTTTGCTTGAACATTAAATGCCTCCAAATAGTATTTAATTCACTTCCCGAGCCCCTGGAAGCATGAAAATCACTTTAAACATATTAATTTTAGCTCTAACACTGATGATCCACCTACAAATGTGAACTGACGTTCAAAAATAAAACATTTGAAAACGGACCATTTTCCACAATTCTGAAGCATGACGTAATGGGGGGGTGTTATCTCTTTTGTCAAAAATCAGCTGTTTTTGCTTGAACATTAAATGCCTCCAAATAGTATTTAATTCACTTCCCGAGCCCCTGGAAGCATGAAAATCACTTTAAACATGCTAATTTTAGCTCTAACACTGATGATCCACCTTAAAATGTGAACTGACGTTCAAAAATAAAACATTTGAAAACGGACCATTTTCCACATTTCTGAAGCATGACGTAATGGGGGGGTGTTATCTCTTTTGTCGAAAATCATCCGTTTTAGCTCGAACATTAAATGCCTCCAAATGGTATTTAATTAACTTCCCGGGATGAAGAAACCCTTTTTGAGAACTCAGAGTGAGTAAATTGGCCATTTTCATGCACTTTTAACCATTCCTTAAATCTTGTGTTTAGGGCCCCTGGAAGCATGAAAATCACTTTAAACATGCTAATTTTAGCTCTAACACTGATGATCCACCTACAAATGTGAACTGACGTTCAAAAATAAAACATTTGAAAACGGACAATTTTCCACATTTCTGAAGCATGACGTAATGGGGGGGGGTGTTATCTCTTTTGTCGAAAATCAGCCGTTTTTGCTCGAACATTAAATGCCTCCAAATGGTATTTAATTAACTTCCCGGAGTGAAGAAACCCTTTTTGAGAACTCAGAGTGAGTAAATTGGCCATTTTCATGCACTTTTAACCATTCCATAAATCTTGTGTTTAGGGCCCCTGGAAGCATGAAAATCACTTTAAACATGCTAATTTTAGCTCTAACACTGATGATCCACCTACAAATGTGAACTGACGTTCAAAAATAAAACATTTGAAAACGGACCATTTTCCACATTTCTGAAGCATGACGTAATGGGGGGGTGTTATCTCTTTTGTCGAAAATCATCCGTTTTAGCTCGAACATTAAATGCCTCCAAATGGTATTTAATTAACTTCCCGGGATGAAGAAACCTTTTTTGAGAACTCAGAGTGAGTAAATTGGCCATTTTCATGCACTTTTAACCATTCCATAAATCTTGTGTTTAGGGCCCCTGGAAGCATGAAAATCACTTTAAACATGCTAATTTTAGCTCTAACACTGATGATCCACCTACAAATGTGAACTGACGTTCAAAAATAAAACATTTGAAAACGGACCATTTTCCACATTTCTGAATCATGACGTAATGGGGGGGTGTTATCTCTTTTGTCGAAAATCAGCCGTTTTTGCTCGAACATTAAATTCCTCCAAATGGTATTTAATTAACTTCCCGGGGTGAAGAAACCCTTTTTGAGAACTCAGAGTGAGTAAATTGGCCATTTTCATGCACTTTTAACCATTCCATAAATCTTGTGTTTAGGGCCCCTGGAAGCATGAAAATCACTTTAAACATGCTAATTTTAGCTCTAACACTGATGATCCACCTACAAATGTGAACTGACGTTCAAAAATAAAACATTTGAAAACGGACCATTTTCCACATTTCTGAAGCATGACGTAATGGGGGGGTGTTATCTCTTTTGTCGAAAATCAGCCGTTTTGGCTCGAACATTAAATGCCTCCAAATGGTATTTAATTAACTTCCCGGGGTAAAGAAACCCTTTTTGAAAACTCAGAGTGAGTAAATTGGCCATTTTCATGCACTTTTAACCATTCCATAAATCTTGTGTTTAGGGCCCCTGGAAGCATGAAAATCACTTTAAACATGCTAATTTTAGCTCTAACACTGATGATCCACCTACAAATGTGAACTGACGTTCAAAAATAAAACATTTGAAAACGGACCATTTTCCACATTTCTGAAGCATGACGTAATGGGGGGGTGTTATCTCTTTTGTCAAAAATCAGCCGTTTTTGCTCGAACATTAAATGCCTCCAAATGGTATTTAATTAACTTCCCGGAGTGAAGAAACCCTTTTTGAGAACTCAGAGTGAGTAAATTGGCCATTTTCATGCACTTTTAACCATTCCATAAATCTTGTGTTTAGGGCCCCTGGAAGCATGAAAATCACTTTAAACATGCTAATTTTAGCTCTAACACTGATGATCCACCTACAAATGTGAACTGACGTTCAAAAATAAAACATTTGAAAACGGACCATTTTCCACATTTCTGAAGCATGACGTAATGGGGGGGTGTTATCTCTTTTGTCGAAAATCATCCGTTTTAGCTCGAACATTAAATGCCTCCAAATGGTATTTAATTAACTTCCCGGGATGAAGAAACCTTTTTTGAGAACTCAGAGTGAGTAAATTGGCCATTTTCATGCACTTTTAACCATTCCATAAATCTTGTGTTTAGGGCCCCTGGAAGCATGAAAATCACTTTAAACATGCTAATTTTAGCTCTAACACTGATGATCCACCTACAAATGTGAACTGACGTTCAAAAATAAAACATTTGAAAACGGACCATTTTCCACATTTCTGAATCATGACGTAATGGGGGGGTGTTATCTCTTTTGTCGAAAATCGGCCGTTTTTGCTCGAACATTAAATTCCTCCAAATGGTATTTAATTAACTTCCCGGGGTGAAGAAACCCTTTTTGAGAACTCAGAGTGAGTAAATTGGCCATTTTCATGCACTTTTAACCATTCCATAAATCTTGTGTTTAGGGCCCCTGGAAGCATGAAAATCACTTTAAACATGCTAATTTTAGCTCTAACACTGATGATCCACCTACAAATGTGAACTGACGTTCAAAAATAAAACATTTGAAAACGGACCATTTTCCACATTTCTGAAGCATGACGTAATGGGGGGGTGTTATCTCTTTTGTCGAAAATCAGCCGTTTTGGCTCGAACATTAAATGCCTCCAAATGGTATTTAATTAACTTCCCGGGGTAAAGAAACCCTTTTTGAAAACTCAGAGTGAGTAAATTGGCCATTTTCATGCACTTTTAACCATTCCATAAATCTTGTGTTTAGGGCCCCTGGAAGCATGAAAATCACTTTAAACATGCTAATTTTAGCTCTAACACTGATGATCCACCTACAAATGTGAACTGACGTTCACAAATAAAACATTTGAAAACGGACCATTTTCCACATTTCTGAAGCATGACGTAATGGGGGGGTGTTATCTCTTTTGTCAAAAATCAGCTGTTTTTGCTTGAACATTAAATGCCTCCAAATAGTATTTAATTCACTTCCCGAGCCCCTGGAAGCATGAAAATCACTTTAAACATGCTAATTTTAGCTCTAACACTGATGATCCACCTACAAATGTGAACTGACGTTCAAAAATAAAACATTTGAAAACGGACCATTTTCCACATTTCTGAAGCATGACGTAATAGGGGGGTGTTATCTGTTTTGTCGAAAATCATCCGTTTTAGCTCGAACATTAAATGCCTCCAAATGGTATTTAATTAACTTCCCGGGATGAAGAAACCTTTTTTGAGAACTCAGAGTGAGTAAATTGGCAATTTTCATGCACTTTTAACCATTCCATAAATCTTGTGTTTAGGGCCCCTGGAAGCATGAAAATCACTTTAAACATGCTAATTTTAGCTCTAACACTGATGATCCACCTACAAATGTGAACTGACGTTCAAAAATAAAACATTTGAAAACGGACCATTTTCCACATTTCTGAAGCTTGACGTAATGGGGGGGGTGTTATCTCTTTTGTTGAAAATCAGCCGTTTTTGCTCGAACATTAAATGCCTCCAAATGGTATTTAATTAACTTCCCGGGCCCCTGGAAGCATGAAAATCACTTTAAACATGCTAATTTTAGCTCTAACACTGATGATCCACCTACAAATGTGAACTGACGTTCAAAAATAAAACATTTGAAAACGGACCATTTTCCACATTTCTGAAGCATGACGTAATGGGGGGGTGTTATCTCTTTTGTCGAAAATCAGCCATTTTGGCTCGAACATTAAATGCCTCCAAATGGTGATTAATTAACTTCCCGGGGTGAAGAAACCCTTTTTGAGAACTCAGAGTGAGTAAATTGGCCATTTTCATGCACTTTTAACCATTCCTTAAATCTTGTGTTTAGGGCCCCTGGAAGCATGAAAATCACTTTAAACATGCTAATTTTAGCTCTAACACTGATGATTCACCTACAAATGTGAACTGACGTTCAAAAATAAAACATTTGAAAAGGGACCATTTTCCACATTTCTGAAGCATGACGTAATTGGGGGGTGTTATCTCTTTTGTCAAAAATCAGCTGTTTTTGCTTGAACATTAAATGCCTCCAAATAGTATTTAATTCACTTCCCGAGCCCCTGGAAGCATGAAAATCACTTTAAACATGCTAATTTTAGCTCTAACACTGATGATCCACCTACAAATGTGAACTGACGTTCAAAAATAAAACATTTGAAAACGGACCATTTTCCACATTTCTGAAGCATGACGTAATTGGGGGGTGTTATCTCTTTTGTCAAAAATCAGCTGTTTTTGCTTGAACATTAAATGCCTCCAAATAGTATTTAATTCACTTCCCGAGCCCCTGGAAGCATGAAAATCACTTTAAACATGCTAATTTTAGCTCTAACACTGATGATCCACCTACAAATGTGAACTGACGTTCAAAAATAAAACATTTGAAAACGGACCATTTTCCACATTTCTGAAGCATGACGTAATGGGGGGGTGTTATCTCTTTTGTCGAAAATCATCCGTTTTAGCTCGAACATTAAATGCCTCCAAATGGTATTTAATTAACTTCCCGGGATGAAGAAACCTTTTTTGAGAACTCAGAGTGAGTAAATTGGCCATTTTCATGCACTTTTAACCATTCCATAAATCTTGTGTTTAGGGCCCCTGGAAGCATGAAAATCACTTTAAACATGCTAATTTTAGCTCTAACACTGATGATCCACCTACAAATGTGAACTGACGTTCAAAAATAAAACATTTGAAAACGGACCATTTTCCACATTTCTGAATCATGACGTAATGGGGGGGTGTTATCTCTTTTGTCGAAAATCAGCCGTTTTTGCTCGAACATTAAATGCCTCCAAATGGTATTTAATTAACTTCCCGGGCCCCTGGAAGCATGAAAATCACTTTAAACATGCTAATTTTAGCTCTAACACTGATGATCCACCTACAAATGTGAACTGACGTTCAAAAATAAAACATTTGAAAACGGACCATTTTCCACATTTCTGAAGCATGACGTAATGGGGGGGTGTTATCTCTTTTGTCGAAAATCAGCCGTTTTGGCTCGAACATTAAATGCCTCCAAATGGTGATTAATTAACTTCCCGGGGTGAAGAAACCCTTTTTGAGAACTCAGAGTGAGTAAATTGGCCATTTTCATGCACTTTTAACCATTCCTTAAATCTTGTGTTTAGGGCCCCTGGAAGCATGAAAATCACTTTAAACATGCTAATTTTAGCTCTAACACTGATGATTCACCTACAAATGTGAACTGACGTTCAAAAATAAAACATTTGAAAAGGGACCATTTTCCACATTTCTGAAGCATGACGTAATTGGGGGGTGTTATCTCTTTTGTCAAAAATCAGCTGTTTTTGCTTGAACATTAAATGCCTCCAAATAGTATTTAATTCACTTCCCGAGCCCCTGGAAGCATGAAAATCACTTTAAACATGCTAATTTTAGCTCTAACACTGATGATCCACCTACAAATGTGAACTGACGTTCAAAAATAAAACATTTGAAAACGGACCATTTTCCACATTTCTGAAGCATGACGTAATTGGGGGGTGTTATCTCTTTTGTCAAAAATCAGCTGTTTTTGCTTGAACATTAAATGCCTCCAAATAGTATTTAATTCACTTCCCGAGCCCCTGGAAGCATGAAAATCACTTTAAACATGCTAATTTTAGCTCTAACACTGATGATCCACCTACAAATGTGAACTGACGTTCAAAAATAAAACATTTGAAAACGGACCATTTTCCACACTTCTGAAGCATGACGTAATGGGGGGGTGTTATCTCTTTTGTCGAAAATCATCCGTTTTAGCTCGAACATTAAATGCCTCCAAATGGTATTTAATTAACTTCCCGGGATGAAGAAACCTTTTTTGAGAACTCAGAGTGAGTAAATTGGCCATTTTCATGCACTTTTAACCATTCCATAAATCTTGTGTTTAGGGCCCCTGGAAGCATGAAAATCACTTTAAACATGCTAATTTTAGCTCTAACACTGATGATCCACCTACAAATGTGAACTGACGTTCAAAAATAAAACATTTGAAAACGGACCATTTTCCACATTTCTGAATCATGACGTAATGGGGGGGTGTTATCTCTTTTGTCGAAAATCAGCCGTTTTTGCTCGAACATTAAATTCCTCCAAATGGTATTTAATTAACTTCCCGGGGTGAAGAAACCCTTTTTGAGAACTCAGAGTGAGTAAATTGGCCATTTTCATGCACTTTTAACCATTCCATAAATCTTGTGTTTAGGGCCCCTGGAAGCATGAAAATCACTTTAAACATGCTAATTTTAGCTCTAACACTGATGATCCACCTACAAATGTGAACTGACGTTCAAAAATAAAACATTTGAAAACGGACCATTTTCCACATTTCTGAAGCATGACGTAATGGGGGGGTGTTATCTCTTTTGTCGAAAATCAGCCGTTTTGGCTCGAACATTAAATGCCTCCAAATGGTATTTAATTAACTTCCCGGGGTAAAGAAACCCTTTTTGAAAACTCAGAGTGAGTAAATTGGCCATTTTCATGCACTTTTAACCATTCCATAAATCTTGTGTTTAGGGCCCCTGGAAGCATGAAAATCACTTTAAACATGCTAATTTTAGCTCTAACACTGATGATCCACCTACAAATGTGAACTGACGTTCAAAAATAAAACATTTGAAAACGGACCATTTTCCACATTTCTGAAGCATGACGTAATGGGGGGGTGTTATCTCTTTTGTCAAAAATCAGCTGTTTTTGCTTGAACATTAAATGCCTCCAAATAGTATTTAATTCACTTCCCGAGCCCCTGGAAGCATGAAAATCACTTTAAACATGCTAATTTTAGCTCTAACACTGATGATCCACCTACAAATGTGAACTGACGTTCAAAAATAAAACATTTGAAAACGGACCATTTTCCACATTTCTGAAGCATGACGTAATAGGGGGGTGTTATCTCTTTTGTCGAAAATCATCCGTTTTAGCTCGAACATTAAATGCCTCCAAATGGTATTTAATTAACTTCCCGGGATGAAGAAACCTTTTTTGAGAACTCAGAGTGAGTAAATTGGCAATTTTCATGCACTTTTAACCATTCCATAAATCTTGTGTTTAGGGCCCCTGGAAGCATGAAAATCACTTTAAACATGCTAATTTTAGCTCTAACACTGATGATCCACCTACAAATGTGAACTGACGTTCAAAAATAAAACATTTGAAAACGGACCATTTTCCACATTTCTGAAGCTTGACGTAATGGGGGGGGTGTTATCTCTTTTGTTGAAAATCAGCCGTTTTTGCTCGAACATTAAATGCCTCCAAATGGTATTTAATTAACTTCCCGGGCCCCTTGAAGCATGAAAATCACTTTAAACATGCTAATTTTAGCTCTAACACTGATGATCCACCTACAAATGTGAACTGACGTTCAAAAATAAAACATTTGAAAACGGACCATTTTCCACATTTCTGAAGCATGACGTAATGGGGGGGTGTTATCTCTTTTGTCGAAAATCAGCCGTTTTGGCTCGAACATTAAATGCCTCCAAATGGTGATTAATTAACTTCCCGGGGTGAAGAAACCCTTTTTGAGAACTCAGAGTGAGTAAATTGGCCATTTTCATGCACTTTTAACCATTCCTTAAATCTTGTGTTTAGGGCCCCTGGAAGCATGAAAATCACTTTAAACATGCTAATTTTAGCTCTAACACTGATGATTCACCTACAAATGTGAACTGACGTTCAAAAATAAAACATTTGAAAAGGGACCATTTTCCACATTTCTGAAGCATGACGTAATTGGGGGGTGTTATCTCTTTTGTCAAAAATCAGCTGTTTTTGCTTGAACATTAAATGCCTCCAAATAGTATTTAATTCACTTCCCGAGCCCCTGGAAGCATGAAAATCACTTTAAACATGCTAATTTTAGCTCTAACACTGATGATCCACCTACAAATGTGAACTGACGTTCAAAAATAAAACATTTGAAAACGGACCATTTTCCACATTTCTGAAGCATGACGTAATGGGGGGGTGTTATCTCTTTTGTCAAAAATCAGCAGTTTTTGCTTGAACATTAAATGCCTCCAAATAGTATTTAATTCACTTCCCGAGCCCCTGGAAGCATGAAAATCACTTTAAACATGCTAATTTTAGCTCTAACACTTATGATCCACCTACAAATGTGAACTGACGTTCAAAAATAAAACATTTGAAAACAGACCATTTTCCACATTTCTGAAGCATGACGTAATGGGGGGGTGTTATCTCTTTTGTCGAAAATCAGCCGTTTAGGCTCGAACATTAAATGCCTCCAAATGGTATTTAATTAACTTCCCGGGGTGAAGAAACACTTTTTGAGAACTCAGAGTGAGTAAATTGGCCATTTTCATGCACTTTTAACCATTCCATAAATCTTGTGTTTAGGGCCCCTGGAAGCATGAAAATCACTTTAAACATGCTAATTTTAGCTCTAACACTGATGATCCACCTACAAATGTGAACTGACGTTCAAAAATAAAACATTTGAAAACGGACCATTTTCCACATTTCTGAAGCATGACGTAATGGGGGGGGTGTTATCTCTTTTGTCGAAAATCAGCCGTTTTTGCTCGAACATTAAATGCCTCCAAATAGTATTTAATTCACTTCCCGAGCCCCTGGAAGCATGAAAATCACTTTAAACATGCTAATTTTAGCTCTAACACTGATGATCCACCTACAAATGTGAATTGACGTTGAAAAATAAAACATTTGAAAACGGACCATTTTCCACATTTCTGAAGCATGACGTAATGGGGGGGGTGTTATCTCTTTTGTCGAAAATCAGCCGTTTTTGCTCGAACATTAAATGCCTCCAAATGGTATTTAATTAACTTCCCGGGGTGAAGAAACCCTTTTTGAGAACTCAGAGTGAGTAAATTGGCCATTTTCATGCACTTTTAACCATTCCATAAATCTTGTGTTTATGGCCCCTGGAAGCATGAAAATCACTTTAAACATGCTAATTTTAGCTCTAACATTGATGATCCACCTACAAATGTGAACTGACGTTCAAAAATAAAACATTTGAAAACGGACCATTTTCCACATTTCTGAAGCATGACGTAATGGGGGGGGTGTTATCTCTTTTGTCAAAAATCAGCTGTTTTTGCTTGAACATTAAATGCCTCCAAATAGTATTTAATTCACTTCCCGAGCCCTTGGAAGCATGAAAATCACTTTAAACATGCTAATTTTAGCTCTAACACTGATGATCCACCTACAAATGTGAACTGACGTTCAAAAATAAAACATTTGAAAACGGACCATTTTCCACATTTCTGAAGCATGACGTAATGGGGGGGTGTTATCTCTTTTGTCGAAAATCATCCGTTTTGGCTCGAACATTAAATGCCTCCAAATGGTGATTAATTAACTTCCTGGGGTGAAGAAACCCTTTTTGAGAACTCAGAGTGAGTAAATTGGCCATTTTCATGCACTTTTAACCATTCCTTAAATCTTGTGTTTAGGGCCCCTGGAAGCATGAAAATCACTTTAAACATGCTAATTTTAGCTCTAACACTGATGATTCACCTACAAATGTGAACTGACGTTCAAAAATAAAACATTTGAAAACGGACCATTTTCCACATTTCTGAAGCATGACGTAATTGGGGGGTGTTATCTCTTTTGTCAAAAATCAGCTGTTTTTGCTTGAACATTAAATGCCTCCAAATAGTATTTAATTCACTTCCCGAGCCCCTGGAAGCATGAAAATCACTTTAAACATATTAATTTTAGCTCTAACACTGATGATCCACCTACAAATGTGAACTGACGTTCAAAAATAAAACATTTGAAAACGGACCATTTTCCACAATTCTGAAGCATGACGTAATGGGGGGGTGTTGTCTCTTTTGTCAAAAATCAGCTGTTTTTGCTTGAACATTAAATGCCTCCAAATAGTATTTAATTCACTTCCCGAGCCCCTGGAAGCATGAAAATCACTTTAAACATGCTAATTTTAGCTCTAACACTGATGATCCACCTTAAAATGTGAACTGACGTTCAAAAATAAAACATTTGAAAACGGACCATTTTCCACATTTCTGAAGCATGACGTAATGGGGGGGTGTTATCTCTTTTGTCGAAAATCATCCGTTTTAGCTCGAACATTAAATGCCTCCAAATGGTATTTAATTAACTTCCCGGGATGAAGAAACCCTTTTTGAGAATTCAGAGTGAGTAAATTGGCCATTTTCATGCACTTTTAACCATTCCATAAATCTTGTGTTTAGGGCCCCTGGAAGCATGAAAATCACTTTAAACATGCTAATTTTAGCTCTAACACTGATGATCCACCTACAAATGTGAACTGACGTTCAAAAATAAAACATTTGAAAACGGACCATTTTCCACATTTCTGAATCATGACGTAATGGGGGGGGGGGTTATCTCTTTTGTCGAAAATCAGCCGTTTTTGCTCGAACATTAAATGCCTCCAAATGGTATTTAATTAACTTCCCGGGGTGAAGAAACCCTTTTTGAGAACTCAGAGTGAGTAAATTGGCCATTTTCATGCACTTTTAACCATTCCATAAATCTTGTGTTTAGGGCCCCTGGAAGCATGAAAATCACTTTAAACATGCTAATTTTAGCTCTAACACTGATGATCCACCTACAAATGTGAACTGACGTTCAAAAATAAAACATTTGAAAACGGACCATTTTCCACATTTCTGAAGCATGACGTAATGGGGGGGTGTTATCTCTTTTGTCGAAAATCAGCCGTTTTGGCTCGAACATTAAATGCCTCCAAATGGTGATTAATTAACTTCCCGGGGTGAAGAAACCCTTTTTGAGAACTCAGAGTGAGTAAATTGGCCATTTTCATGCACTTTTAACCATTCCTTAAATCTTGTGTTTAGGGCCCCTGGAAGCATGAAAATCACTTTAAACATGCTAATTTTAGCTCTAACACTGATGATTCACCTACAAATGTGAACTGACGTTCAAAAATAAAACATTTGAAAACGGACCATTTTCCACATTTCTGAAGCATGACGTAATTGGGGGGTGTTATCTCTTTTGTCAAAAATCAGCTGTTTTTGCTTGAACATTAAATGCCTCCAAATAGTATTTAATTCACTTCCCGAGCCCCTGGAAGCATGAAAATCACTTTAAACATATTAATTTTAGCTCTAACACTGATGATCCACCTACAAATGTGAACTGACGTTCAAAAATAAAACATTTGAAAACGGACCATTTTCCACATTTCTGAAGCATGACGTAATGGGCGGGTGTTATCTCTTTTGTCAAAAATCAGCTGTTTTTGCTTGAACATTAAATGCCTCCAAATAGTATTTAATTCACTTCCCGAGCCCCTGGAAGCATGAAAATCACTTTAAACATGCTAATTTTAGCTCTAACACTGATGATCCACCTTCAAATGTGAACTGACGTTCAAAAATAAAACATTTGAAAACGGACCATTTTCCACATTTCTGAAGCATGACGTAATGGGGGGGTGTTATCTCTTTTGTCGAAAATCATCCGTTTTAGCTCGAACATTAAATGCCTCCAAATGGTATTTAATTAACTTCCCGGGATGAAGAAACCTTTTTTGAGAATTCAGAGTGAGTAAATTGGCCATTTTCATGCACTTTTAACCATTCCATAAATCTTGTGTTTAGGGCCCCTGGAAGCATGAAAATCACTTTAAACATGCTAATTTTAGCTCTAACACTGATGATCCACCTACAAATGTGAACTGACGTTCAAAAATAAAACATTTGAAAACGGACCATTTTCCACATTTCTGAATCATGACGTAATGGGGGGGGTTATCTCTTTTGTCGAAAATCAGCCGTTTTTGCTCGAACATTAAATGCCTCCAAATGGTATTTAATTAACTTCCCGGGGTGAAGAAACCCTTTTTGAGAACTCAGAGTGAGTAAATTGGCCATTTTCATGCACTTTTAACCATTCCATAAATCTTGTGTTTAGGGCCCCTGGAAGCATGAAAATCACTTTAAACATGCTAATTTTAGCTCTAACACTGATGATCCACCTACAAATGTGAACTGACGTTCAAAAATAAAACATTTGAAAACGGACCATTTTCCACATTTCTGAAGCATGACGTAATGGGGGGTGTTATCTCTTTTGTCAAAAATCAGCTGTTTTTGCTTGAACATTAAATGCCTCCAAATAGTATTTAATTCACTTCCCGAGCCCCTGGAAGCATGAAAATCACTTTAAACATGCTAATTTTAGCTCTAACACTGATGATCCACCTACAAATGTGAACTGACGTTCAAAAATAAAACATTTGAAAACGGACCATTTTCCACATTTCTGAAGCATGACGTAATGGGGGGGTGTTATCTCTTTTATCGAAAATCAGCCGTTTTGGCTCGAACATTAAATGCCTCCAAATGGTATTTAATTAACTTCCCGGGGTAAAGAAACCCTTTTTGAAAACTCAGAGTGAGTAAATTGGCCATTTTCATGCACTTTTAACCATTCCATAAATCTTGTGTTTAGGGCCCCTGGAAGCATGAAAATCACTTTAAACATGCTAATTTTAGCTCTAACACTGATGATCCACCTACAAATGTGAACTGACGTTCAAAAATAAAACATTTGAAAACGGACCATTTTCCACATTTCTGAAGCATGACGTAATGGGGGGGTGTTATCTCTTTTGTCGAAAATCATCCGTTTTAGCTCGAACATTAAATGCCTCCAAATGGTATTTAATTAACTTCCCGGGATGAAGAAACCTTTTTTGAGAACTCAGAGTGAGTAAATTGGCCATTTTCATGCACTTTTAACCATTCCATAAATCTTGTGTTTAGGGCCCCTGGAAGCATGAAAATCACTTTAAACATGCTAATTTTAGCTCTAACACTGATGATCCACCTACAAATGTGAACTGACGTTCAAAAATAAAACATTTGAAAACGGACCATTTTCCACATTTCTGAATCATGACGTAATGGGGGGGTGTTATCTCTTTTGTCGAAAATCAGCCGTTTTTGCTCGAACATTAAATTCCTCCAAATGGTATTTAATTAACTTCCCGGGGTGAAGAAACCCTTTTTGAGAACTCAGAGTGAGTAAATTGGCCATTTTCATGCACTTTTAACCATTCCATAAATCTTGTGTTTAGGGCCCCTGGAAGCATGAAAATCACTTTAAACATGCTAATTTTAGCTCTAACACTGATGATCCACCTACAAATGTGAACTGACGTTCAAAAATAAAACATTTGAAAACGGACCATTTTCCACATTTCTGAAGCATGACGTAATGGGGGGGTGTTATCTCTTTTGTCGAAAATCAGCCGTTTTGGCTCGAACATTAAATGCCTCCAAATGGTATTTAATTAACTTCCCGGGGTAAAGAAACCCTTTTTGAAAACTCAGAGTGAGTAAATTGGCCATTTTCATGCACTTTTAACCATTCCATAAATCTTGTGTTTAGGGCCCCTGGAAGCATGAAAATCACTTTAAACATGCTAATTTTAGCTCTAACACTGATGATCCACCTACAAATGTGAACTGACGTTCAAAAATAAAACATTTGAAAACGGACCATTTTCCACATTTCTGAAGCATGACGTAATGGGGGGGTGTTATCTCTTTTGTCAAAAATCAGCTGTTTTTGCTTGAACATTAAATGCCTCCAAATAGTATTTAATTCACTTCCCGAGCCCCTGGAAGCATGAAAATCACTTTAAACATGCTAATTTTAGCTCTAACACTGATGATCCACCTACAAATGTGAACTGACGTTCAAAAATAAAACATTTGAAAACAGACCATTTTCTACATTTCTGAAGCATGACGTAATGGGGGGGTGTTATCTCTTTTGTCGAAAATCAGCCGTTTTGGCTCGAACATTAAATGCCTCCAAATGGTATTTAATTAACTTCCCGGGGTGAAGAAACCCTTTTTGAGAACTCAGAGTGAGTAAATTGGCCATTTTCATGCACTTTTAACCATTCCATAAATCTTGTGTTTAGGGCCCATGGAAGCATGAAAATCCCTTTAAACATGCTAATTTTAGCTCTAACACTGATGATCACCCTACAAATGTGAACTGACGTTCAAAAATAAAACATTTGAAAACGGACCATTTTCCACATTTCTGAAGCATGACGTAATGGGGGGGTGTTATCTCTTTTGTCAAAAATCAGCTGTTTTTGCTTGAACATTAAATGCCTCCAAATAGTATTTAATTCACTTCCCGAGCCCCTGGAAGCATGAAAATCACTTTAAACATGCTAATTTTAGCTCTAACACTGATGATCCACCTACAAATGTGAACTGACGTTCAAAAATAAAACATTTGAAAACGGACCATTTTCCACATTTCTGAAGCATGACGTAATAGGGGGGTGTTATCTCTTTTGTCGAAAATCATCCGTTTTAGCTCGAACATTAAATGCCTCCAAATGGTATTTAATTAACTTCCCGGGATGAAGAAACCTTTTTTGAGAACTCAGAGTGAGTAAATTGGCAATTTTCATGCACTTTTAACCATTCCATAAATCTTGTGTTTAGGGCCCCTGGAAGCATGAAAATCACTTTAAACATGCTAATTTTAGCTCTAACACTGATGATCCACCTACAAATGTGAACTGACGTTCAAAAATAAAACATTTGAAAACGGACCATTTTCCACATTTCTGAAGCTTGACGTAATGGGGGGGGTGTTATCTCTTTTGTTGAAAATCAGCCGTTTTTGCTCGAACATTAAATGCCTCCAAATGGTATTTAATTAACTTCCCGGGCCCCTGGAAGCATGAAAATCACTTTAAACATGCTAATTTTAGCTCTAACACTGATGATCCACCTACAAATGTGAACTGACGTTCAAAAATAAAACATTTGAAAACGGACCATTTTCCACATTTCTGAAGCATGACGTAATGGGGGGGTGTTATATCTTTTGTCGAAAATCAGCCGTTTTGGCTCGAACATTAAATGCCTCCAAATGGTATTTAATTAACTTCCCGGGGTGAAGAAACCCTTTTTGAGAACTCAGAGTGAGTAAATTGGCCATTTTCATGGACTTTTAACCATTCCATAAATCTTGTGTTTAGGGCCCCTGGAAGCATGAAAATCACTTTAAACATGCTAATTTTAGCTCTAACACTGATGATCCACCTACAAATGTGAACTGACGTTCAAAAATAAAACATTTGAAAACGGACCATTTTCCACATTTCTGAAGCATGACGTAATAGGGGGGTGTTATCTCTTTTGTCAAAAATCAGCTGTTTTTGCTTGAACATTAAATGCCTCCAAATAGTATTTAATTCACTTCCCGAGCCCCTGGAAGCATGAAAATCACTTTAAACATGCTAATTTTAGCTCTAACACTGATGATCCACCTACAAATGTGAACTGACGTTCAAAAATAAAACATTTGAAAACGGACCATTTTCCACATTTCTGAAGCATGACGTAATGGGGGGGTGTTATCTCTTTTGTCGAAAATCAGCCGTTTTGGCTCGAACATTAAATGCCTCCAAATGGTATTAAATTAACTTCCCGGGGTGAAGAAACCCTTTTTGAAAACTCAGAGTGAGTAAATTGGCCATTTTCATGCACTTTTAACCATTCCTTAAATCTTGTGTTTAGGGCCCCTGGAAGCATGAAAATCACTTTAAACATGCTAATTTTAGCTCTAACACTGATGATCCACCTACAAATGTGAACTGACGTTCAAAAATAAAACATTTGAAAACGGACAATTTTCCACATTTCTGAAGCATGACGTAATGGGGGGGGTGTTATCTCTTTAGTCGAAAATCAGCCGTTTTTGCTCGAACATTAAATGCCTCCAAATGGTATTTAATTAACTTCCCGAGCCCCTGGAAGCATGAAAATCACTTTAAACATGCTAATTTTAGCTCTAACACTGATGATCCACCTACAAATGTGAACTGACGTTCAAAAATAAAACATTTGAAAACGGACCATTTTCCACATTTCTGAAGCATGACGTAATGGGGGGGGGGTGTTATCTCTTATGTCGAAAATCAGCCGTTTTTGCTCGAACATTAAATGCCTCCAAATAGTATTTAATTCACTTCCCGAGCCCCTGGAAGCATGAAAATCACTTTAAACATGCTAATTTTAGCTCTAACACTGATGATCCACCTACAAATGTGAACTGACGTTCAAAAATAAAACATTTGAAAACGGACCATTTTCCACATTTCTGAAGCATGACGTAATGGGGGGTGTTATCTCTTTTGTCGAAAATCAGCCGTTTTTGCTCGAACATTAAATGCCTCCAAATGGTATTTAATTAACTTCCCGGGGTGAAGAAACCCTTTTTGAGAACTCAGAGTGAGTAAATTGGCCATTTTCATGCACTTTTAACCATTCCATAAATCTTGTGTTTATGGCCCCTGGAAGCATGAAAATCACTTTAAACATGCTAATTTTAGCTCTAACACTGATGATCCACCTACAAATGTGAACTGACGTTCAAAAATAAAACATTTGAAAACGGACCATTTTCCACATTTCTGAAGCATGACGTAATGGGGGGGTGTTATCTCTTTTGTCGAAAATCAGCCGTTTTTGCTCGAACATTAAATGCCTCCAAATGGTATTTAATTAACTTCCCGGGGTGAAGAAACCCTTTTTGAGAACTCAGAGTGAGTAAATTGGCCATTTTCATGCACTTTTAACCATTCCATAAATCTTGTGTTTAGGGCCCCTGGAAGCATGAAAATCACTTTAAACATGCTAATTTTAGCTCTAACACTGATGATCCACCTACAAATGTGAACTGACGTTCAAAAATAAAACATTTGAAAACGGACCATTTTCCACATTTCTGAAGCATGAAGTAATGGGGGGGTGTTATCTCTTTTGTCAAAAATCAGCTGTTTTTGCTTGAACATTAAATGCCTCCAAATAGTATTTAATTCACTTCCCGGGCCCCTGGAAGCATGAAAATCACTTTAAACATGCTAATTTTAGCTCTAACACTGATGATCCACCTACAAATGTGAACTGACGTTCAAAAATAAAACATTTGAAAACGGACCATTTTCCACATTTCTGAAGCATGACGTAATGGGGGGTGTTATCTCTTTTGTCGAAAATCAGCCGTTTTGGCTCGAACATTAAATGCCTCCAAATGGTATTTAATTAACTTCCCGGGGTGAAGAAACCCTTTTTGAGAACTCAGAGTGAGTAAATTGGCCATTTTCATGCACTTTTAACCATTCCATAAATCTTGTGTTTAGGGCCCCTGGAAGCATGAAAATCACTTTAAACATGCTAATTTTAGCTCTAACACTGATGATCCACCTACAAATGTGAACTGACGTTCAAAAATAAAACATTTGAAAACGGACCATTTTCCACATTTCTGAAGCATGACGTAATGGGGGGGGTGTTATCTCTTTTGTCGAAAATCAGCCGTTTTTGCTCGAACATTAAATGCCTCCAAATAGTATTTAATTCACTTCCCGAGCCCCTGGACGCATGAAAATCACTTTAAACATGCTAATTTTAGCTCTAACACTGATGATCCACCTACAAATGTGAACTGACGTTCAAAAATAAAACATTTGAAAACGGACCATTTTCCACATTTCTGAAGCATGACGTAATGGGGGGGTGTTATCTCTTTTGTCGAAAATCAGCCGTTTTTGCTCGAACATTAAATGCCTCCAAATGGTATTTAATTAACTTCCCGGGGTGAAGAAACCCTTTTTGAGAACTCAGAGTGAGTAAATTGGCCATTTTCATGCACTTTTAACCATTCCATAAATCTTGTGTTTATGGCCCCTGGAAGCATGAAAATCACTTTAAACATGCTAATTTTAGCTCTAACACTGATGATCCACCTACAAATGTGAACTGACGTTCAAAAATAAAACATTTGAAAACGGACCATTTTCCACATTTCTGAAGCATGACGTAATGTGGGGGTGTTATCTCTTTTGTCAAAAATCAGCTGTTTTTGCTTGAACATTAAATGCCTCCAAATAGTATTTAATTCACTTCCCGAGCCCCTGGAAGCATGAAAATCACTTTAAACATGCTAATTTTAGCTCTAACACTGATGATCCACCTACAAATGTGAACTGACGTTCAAAAATAAAACATTTGAAAATGGACCATTTTCCACATTTCTGAAGCATGACGTAATGGGGGGTGTTATCTCTTTTGTCAAAAATCAGCTGTTTTTGCTTGAACATTAAATGCCTCCAGATAGTATTTAATTCACTTCCCGAGCCCCTGGAAGCATGAAAATCACTTTAAACATGCTAATTTTAGCTCTAACACTGATGATCCACCTACAAATGTGAACTGACGTTCAAAAATAAAACATTTGAAAACGGACCATTTTCCACATTTCTGAAGCATGACGTAATGGGGGGGTGTTATCTCTTTTGTCGAAAATCATCCGTTTTAGCTCGAACATTAAATGCTTCCAAATGGTATTTAATTAACTTCCCGGGATGAAGAAACCTTTTTTGAGAACTCAGAGTGAGTAAATTGGCCATTTTCATGCACTTTTAACCATTCCATAAATCTTGTGTTTAGGGCCCCTGAAAGCATGAAAATCACTTTAAACATGCTAATTTTAGCTCTAACACTGATGATCCACCTACAAATGTGAACTGACGTTCAAAAATAAAACATTTGAAAACGGACCATTTTCCACATTTCTGAAGCATGACGTAATGGGGGGGTGTTATCTCTTTTGTCGAAAATCAGCCGTTTTTGCTCGAACATTAAATGCCTCCAAATGGTTTTTAATTAACTTCCCGGGGTGAAGAAACCCTTTTTGAGAACTCAGAGTGAGTAAATTGGCCATTTTCATGCACTTTTAACCATTCCTTAAATCTTGTGTTTAGGGCCCCTGGAAGCATGAAAATCACTTTAAACATGCTAATTTTAGCTCTAACACTGATGATCCACCTACAAATGTGAACTGACGTTCAAAAATAAAACATTTGAAAACGGATCATTTTCCACATTTCTGAAGCATGACGTAATGGGGGGGGTGTTATCTCTTTTGTCGAAAATCAGCCGTTTTTGCTCGAACATTAAATGCCTCCAAATAGTATTTAATTCACTTCCCGAGCCCCTGGAAGCATGAAAATCACTTTAAACATGCTAATTTTAGCTCTAACACTGATGATCCACCTACAAATGTGAACTGACGTTCAAAAATAAAACATTTGAAAACGGACCATTTTCCACATTTCTGAAGCATGACGTAATGGGGGGGTGTTATCTCTTTTGTCGAAAATCAGCCGTTTTTGCTCGAACATTAAATGCCTCCAAATGGTATTTAATTAACTTCCCGGGGTGAAGAAACCCTTTTTGAGAACTCAGAGTGAGTAAATTGGCCATTTTCATGCACTTTTAACCATTCCATAAATCTTGTGTTTATGGCCCCTGGAAGCATGAAAATCACTTTAAACATGCTAATTTTAGCTCTAACACTGATGATCCACCTACAAATGTGAACTGACGTTCAAAAATAAAACATTTGAAAACGGACCATTTTCCACATTTCTGAAGCATGACGTAATGGGGGGGTGTTATCTCTTTTGTCAAAAATCAGCTGTTTTTGCTTGAACATTAAATGCCTCCAAATAGTATTTAATTCACTTCCCGAGCCCCTGGAAGCATGAAAATCACTTTAAACATGCTAATTTTAGCTCTAACACTGATGATCCACCTACAAATGTGAACTGACGTTCAAAAATAAAACATTTGAAAACGGACCATTTTCCACATTTCTGAAGCATGACGTAATGGGGGGTGTTATCTCTTTTGTCAAAAATCAGCTGTTTTTGCTTGAACATTAAATGCCTCCAAATAGTAGTTAATTCACTTCCCGAGCCCCTGGAAGCATGAAAATCACTTTAAACATGCTAATTTTAGCTCTAACACTGATTACCTCCTCGTTAGTCTTCCTCGCCCCCTGAGTTACAAAGTGAGCTTTAGCTCCACAACAGAACCCTCCAAAGCAAAAAGAAACCACCTCCCACCCCCTCCCAACATGGCCGACCAGTTCCACCTGACCTCTATAAGAGGCGGGCCGGCCCAACCAATCAGCCTGTTTTTTTTGTTCTGCACGATTCTCTCCAGAGCACTGTTCAGGTAAGATGGGCCGGCGTGAGCTGGCCCTTGGGTTTTAGGGTGGAGGACCTGCTCTAGCGGTCCCTGGTGCCTTAGGCCTAAAAATCCCCCCCCTCTTCCTTCCCCCGGTCCTGTGGGGCCGGTTAGGTACTGCTATAGCATGCCAGTGGTTTACAGGGGGGGGGGGCGGCGGGGGATATGGGGTGTTTGGGCATCCCTGTGTATCCCCAGGTCGTTACTAATGGGCCCTGGCCAATAAGTGGGCTTTGGGTCCGGCGCTGGGGGTTCTCCGGTGTGTGTCTGGGGCTCCGGTTGCTTTCTGGGCATGTGTCCCGGGGTGAATCCCGGTTTTCCCTTGCTGTACGAGCGCCCCCTGAGTGTGGGGGATGCCGGGCATATTGGGTCCCGAGTGGTTTGCTTGTGGACTTATGAAACGCCCGTTTACGGGTGGGGATTCATTCACATGCCTTGGCCCAAAGGGCGCCTCAGTGAGCACTACGTGCTATGTGACCTAGCTTCCTGAGGGCTTCTCTGTGTATAAAATTGTACAGTCACCTGCATATGTAGAAAGACGGGAGACACTCCCTTGACTACTGCTGGGAAGTGAAGCTACTTCGCTTTCGAACATGCCCCTCACACTGACGCTGGGTTTCTTACCACACGTATGCTGGCTTAGCCCTGCAAAGGAGGAGAGGCAGTCGATACAATGTCTGCGTGATTGGGAGTTTTCACTTTCACCATTCAGTGTGTGGCGTATGATTGCCTGCCTTGTTTTCTGCCATATTCCGAGACACGCGTGGCAGATGCGGCGCATTCGCTCTGCCACGGGGCTGCATCCCCGTGTCAGCGGCGCGCTTCCTGGCCTTGCGCTGCGCCTGGCCGGGGTAGTGAGCCTCGGCGTGGGTCTAAGGCGCCTGACTCAAGAGAGCTTGAGCTTCTGTGATGCTGAGCCTTCTGGTCTCCGCATAAAAAATTGCGTATTACGTTGACTCTCATGATATGGAACTTCGGTACTACGAAGCCTTGCAGCACCTACCTTGTCGGTCGGCGGGTCCTCGGGGCTCGGCTGGTCGGGTACGGGTGTTTGGTCTGCAGCCTCGGATCAACGGCGCGGGTCGCTTCCGCCTCCTGACGGGGTTTTCATCCTGGGTCCCGCGGCTGGTTGCAGCGCGGGGATTGGCTACGGGTGCCTCCCGCCTCTTGGGGGCGGGGCGTCGCTCGGACAGGTGCGGCCTCTGTATCGACCAGGGCTGCTGGTTCAACTGCAGGCGGCAGGCGCGACGGCACGCGGAGCGGGGCTGACGCCCTGAGGAGGGTCCGAGGCGCTAGAACGCGCAGGTGAGGCTTTTGCCGTTGGTGGGCCTGCCCCCACGAAGGGTCCGTCCCTGCGGGGGCGGTGTTGTGTGTTTGCTGGCGGTTCCACCGGATCCGCAGTCTGCCGTCCTAGGGCGGCTCTGCTGAGGCAAGGTGTTTTTCCCAGCGCCTGGGGCGCGTTCAGGGGGACACGGCTGTTCCAGTTGTCATCCGGGGGGCCCGTGTTTCCCCCGTGGACGGTACGGTCTGGGGCGTGTAGCCAGATTGAGGGCTCAATGGCCTGTTGCGTCCACTACAGGAGGCCGTAATCTACCTCTTTAAGTCCTGGCCTCTCTTCCGTCACCGGCGACGGAGCCTCCCCTTCCGGAGGGGCTCGCTGCGGCTGCATTTTTTGATCCGTGGACTTGTGCCTTCGGTGCGGACAGCCCTCACAGGCCAGGGTTCGAATCCGGCCTGGGCTGTAGTAACGGTCCCCTGCCACGGGCGGGTCTTCTGTGCACGGATGGCGTGTTTTTGTCGCATACACGGCCCCCACGAGGCTTAGGAAGCCTTGCCTCCACCTGAGGGGCGTCTCTCTGGGGGTGCCTGAGGGTACCCCTGCGGCATTGGGCCGTTCCGCCCTGTAAGCGCCTGGTCTCGTTCGCTCTCAGTGAATGTGCTGGGTTGGGCCTGGTTGGTCCACGGATGGGCGGCCTGGGCATACCGGGTGTTGTGGGCTTTGGGCATTCATACCGGCGCCTTGAGACCCTTAGGGGGCGTTGTGCGCTTCTCTTGGGTCGCTTACGCGACAGACGTTTTAGCATGGCCCCTGTGCGGGTGGTCACGCGCCAGGTTGTGGACAGCAGACCCTGAGGCAGAGGTCTTGCCCGGGATCCCCGCCTCGCCGGGTCTGGGGCTCAAATATTCCACCGACCTGTTTATCCTCGCCTCGGTGCCTATTCCTGACATGGAGTCCCACTCTGCGACTCAGGGCAATAGCTTGCTGGTTCGCCAGGAGGGCCCCCACATCGCTAAGGCTGCCTGTCCTCCACATTGTGGGTGCCCGAGAGTGGAGGCCCCACGGGGAGTGCCTGGGGGGTTCCACAGCGACGGTGTCCGGTCTTGCGGTTTTCCGCGGGATCCTCCTCCTCGGAGGGTTAGTGGTGCTCGCTTCGGCAGCACATATTATAAAAATGGAAGGTTGTCACGCACTTTCGTGTAGCGTTCCTTATGCATTCTCCTTCCCTTGTCTCGCCTGTGGTTCTTTTCTGGGCCCATGGGTGGGGACTGGGCTCCTGCCCCGCCTGGTGGAGCTTCTTCGCCGGGTAGGGGGCCTGGGTGTTCCCTGGGTGAACGTTTGGTCCTTCTCGGCCTCGTCGTTTGCGTGGGTGAGACGTCTTGTCAGCGGTGTCTCTCCCCCGTCGACTCCCTGCACGATGTGCGGTGGGCCCTTCGGCCCCCGTCTCGGGCTTGTCCTCCTGCGGGGGCGTGTGCCTGGTCCCGGTTCTTCCCTCTGGCTCTTTCGGGGGGGTTTGGCTGGGGCGTTTGGGGGGCGTTGGGATCTCCTGCTGTCTCGCAGCTCCTCGTGCTTCGGGGGTTGCTGGCAGTCCTCCTGGCCTGCCGCCTTGGCACCTGTGCTTCGTTGTCCCCATGTATTGGCCGTGCTCGCATTGGCCACTCATGTACAAAAGTTGGAACAATTCTGAGGAGATTGGCGTGGCCCCTGCGCAAGGTTGTCTCGCTTATTCGTGAGGCGTTCCGTAAAACGGGTCAGTCGGCCTGGGTGGGTCGGTTTCACCGGTCCTGTCCCTTCGGGCCACCCTTCCCCCGGGGTCCGGCTCTGTGGCGGCGGCTCGACTGTGTCGGAATTTCCTTCGTTGCCTTGTCTCGCCCTGACCCCGGTGGTGTTTCGGCGCCTGGTGCCTCGGCTCGGTCTGCCTCCGGTGGATAGGTTCTGGGAGGGGGACTCGGCCCTCCTGCCCGGGTTCTGCTCCTCCTTCCGGGTCCTTATTGCCCGGTCTTTCGCGTGGCCTTTCGGTCTGATGTCCGCGTTTCCCCCGTGCCCTCTGATTTTCGCGGGTCCTCGGCTGGATTCGCTTGGGCAGGGCTGGGGTGCTCCTGGGTGCTCGACCCGGCTGCGCATGGACTTGTTTTGGGGTGATGTGCCTGGCACCCGCGCGTGGTTGCCGCGCATGTCCTGGTGCATTCCTGTTTTTGGCTCCCGGCGGGGTCCTCCGCCCCGGGTTCCCTCTCCTTTGGCCGAGCTGGCGATTCGAGCCACCTGGCCGATCCCGGATCTTCCCGTACTGGGATTGGGTCCCCCGCTCTCGGCGCCGGTGTTGAGCCGGCTCTTGTCGGCTGGCCTGCCTCCTTGTGCAGGCCTGGTTCTGGAGCGGAGGAGGCTGCTTGCTCGGGGGTTGTGGCTTTGCTGCTGGGTTCCCGCAGGTGTTCCAGTGCTCGCTCCGGCAGCACGTATACATGTTTTGGAAAGATACAGAGAGGATTGTCACGGCTCCGGCGCAAGGAGGTCACGCTAATTCGTGGAGCGTTCCATGTTAGTGGAGCAGTGTGGCTCAGGGGTTGGAGGCGGCAGTCCCGGTAGCTGAGATTGGTCCTGGACCAGGGTTCAATTCCCCGCCTCGGTGGGTCTTGGGCTTAAATACTTCCATGGACTCGAGAATTCTCATGCCGGTGCCTACTCGTCTCACGTGTTCGCACTCTGCAACTCTGGGCAGATGCTTGCTTAATCTCCACTAGGGCCCCTTGCGGCGGGATGCCTGACTCTCACCTTGTATCCTGCTGGGGTTATCTCACAGGGGAATACCAGGTCAGGTTCCCATGGCACGCACCTTGATGCCTTGGGGTGATACGTGCGCTATGCACATCGCAATACACTTGCATACTCCCTCTCTCGTTCTACGAGCTCTTCGGGGTCCGCCCTTTTGGGCCCCGGCCCTCGGTGGCTCTGCGGTTCCTCGCCTGTCAGGTGGTTTTCCCTGGTGGCGATGGTGTCTGCTGGGCGGAGGGGCGTGCGGGGGTCGTTCCTCCGCTCCCCGCCCTTCTTGCGGGTTTTGCCGGACGGGGTTGTTCCTCCGGCTTGTCCCCCGTGTCTTTCCCGGGGTTCCTTCCCTGGGGCCTCGGACTCAGGTGGTATAATTACTGCTTTTCCCGGCCGACGAGGTTCCTCCCTTGTCCGTGCTGGTTGTTCGGCGTGCTGTTTTGGCTTCTCTTGGCCGCACGTCTTTCCTTTCCCGGTGGGAGGACCTGTGTTGTGTCTTTTGGCCCGGTTCGTTCGGGCCGCTAGCCCTCGTTCCACCTTGGTTCGCGGGCTTACACAGGCTGGCATCCTTCCCTACGCTTCGCTGGGTTCGGTGGATCTGGCGGGGGCCCAGGGTCGGTCCGCGAGGTGTGGCTCTGTTCCCTGGGCCCCCGTCGTGGGTGTCTCCTCTGTGGAGTTTTATCTGGCTTCGGCGTGGTCGTCCCCCGCCTGGTACGTGGGTCTCTTGCAGTCCCGGGGGGTCTTCGCTGGGGCCATTCTGAGTGCTGGAGCTGCGACTCCTGGTTGGCCTTCTTTTCCTGGTGGTCTTGATTTCAGGTTTCCTGTGATCCCTGTTTTCTTTTCAGTGTTATACATCAACCTTGGGTTGGTTTCTCTGCATCACCGTGTGGTGTTGTTGTTATGGTGGTCAATGAAGCCTTGTTGGCTTGGGTATTTGCTCACTTTGTAACTCAGGGGGCGAGGAAGACTAACGAGGAGGTAATGCCCCGGTTACTTACCGGTAATCTTCATTACTCCGAGTATAGTCTTCCTCGCCACATGAGTTCCCTCCCCCCCTCCCTGTCTGGCTATCGGCTTCATTGTTTGCTTGGTAGATCAGGCTGATTGGTTGGGCCGGCCCGCCTCTTATAGAGGTCAGGTGGGACTGGTCGGCCATGTTGGGAGGGGGTGGGAGGTGGTTTCTTTTTGCTTTGGAGGGTTCTGTTGTGGAGCTAAAGCTCACTTTGTAACTCATGTGGCGAGGAAGACTATACTCGGAGTAATGAAGATTACCGGTAAGTAACAATGTGAACTGACGTTCAAAAATAAAACATTTGAAAACGGACCATTTTCCACATTTCTGAAGCATGACGTAATGGGGGGGTGTTATCTCTTTTGTCGAAAATCAGCCGTTTTTGCTCGAACATTAAATGCCTCCAAATGGTTTTTAATTAACTTCCCGGGGTGAAGAAACCCTTTTTGAGAACTCAGAGTGAGTAAATTGGCCATTTTCATGCACTTTTAACCATTCCTTAAATCTTGTGTTTAGGGCCCCTAGAAGCATGAAAATGACTTTAAACATGCTAATTTTAGCTCTAACACTGATGATCCACCTACAAATGTGAACTGACGTTCAAAAATAAAACATTTGAAAACGGACCATTTTCCACATTTCTGAAGCATGAAGTAATGGGGGGGTGTTATCTCTTTTGTCAAAAATCAGCTGTTTTTGCTTGAACATTAAATGCCTCCAAATAGTATTTAATTCACTTCCCGAGCCCCTGGAAGCATGAAAATCACTTTAAACATGCTAATTTTAGCTCTAACACTGATGATCCACCTACAAATGTGAACTGACGTTCAAAAATAAAACATTTGAAAACGGACCATTTTCCACATTTCTGAAGCATGACGTAATGGGGGGTGTTATCTCTTTTGTCGAAAATCAGCCGTTTTGGCTCGAACATTAAATGCCTCCAAATGGTATTTAATGAACTTCCCGGGGTGAAGAAACCCTTTTTGAGAACTCAGAGTGAGTAAATTGGCCATTTTCATGCACTTTTAACCATTCCATAAATCTTGTGTTTAGGGCCCCTGGAAGCATGAAAATCACTTTAAACATGCTAATTTTAGCTCTAACACTGATGATCCACCTACAAATGTGAACTGACGTTCAAAAATAAAACATTTGAAAACGGACCATTTTCCACATTTCTGAAGCATGACGTAATGGGGGGGTGTTATCTCTTTTGTCGAAAATCAGCCGTTTTTGCTCGAACATTAAATGCCTCCAAATAGTATTTAATTCACTTCCCGAGCCCCTGGAAGCATGAAAATCACTTTAAACATGCTAATTTTAGCTCTAACACTGATGATCCACCTACAAATGTGAACTGACGTTCAAAAATAAAACATTTGAAAATGGACCATTTTCAACATTTCTGAAGCATGACGTAATGGAGGGGGTGTTATCTCTTTTGTCGAAAATCAGCCGTTTTTGCTCGAACATTACATGCCTCCAAATGGTATTTAATTAACTTCCCGGGGTGAAGAAACCCTTTTTGAGAACTCAGAGTGAGTAAATTGGCCATTTTCATGCACTTTTAACCATTCCATAAATCTTGTGTTTAGGGCCCCTGGAAGCATGAAAATCACTTTAAACATGCTAATTTTAGCTCTAACACTGATGATCCACCTACAAATGGGAACTGACGTTCAAAAATAAAACATTTGAAAACGGACCATTTTCCACATTTCTGAAGCATGACGTAATGGGGGGGTGTTATCTCTTTTGTCAAAAATCTGCTGTTTTTGCTTGAACATTAAATGCCTCCAAATAGTATTTAATTCACTTCCCGAGCCCCTGGAAGCATGAAAATCACTTTAAACATGCTAATTTTAGCGCTAACACTGATGATCCACCTACAAATGTGAACTGACGTTCAAAAATAAAACATTTGGAAACGGACCATTTTCCACATTTCTGAAGCATGACGTAATGGGGGGGTGTTATCTCTTTTGTCGAAAATCAGCCGTTTTGGCTCGAACATTAAATGCCTCCAAATGGTATTTAATTAACTTCCCGGGGTGAAGAAACCCTTTTTGAGAACTCAGAGTGAAT
>NW_028241949.1:0-51351 GCF_964263255.1 Lissotriton vulgaris | reverse complement strand
TTCTAATTGTATGTTGTTGTAATGTGCAATTCATGTTTTAATTGGTTTGTTCTATGACATATTGGTGTTCTATTTCTTTCTACATTCTTTCTCCTCATGATTCCATATGTCAGATGAGTTTTGGAGCCTGTGGGAGTTGGAAGAGTTTGAAGGCGTCTGTTGGTGATGTTCATCCAATAAATCTACAATATGAATTAATCTGGAGTAATGATCTCTTTTTAACACTGGTGACGATTGGAAGCTTGGAAGGGACAAGCCACATCACCACTCAACCCTGAACCCACCTTTGGATTTTCGTTTTCCCCTGACTTTGGATTTTATTGGTAAATTTTCTCTTTTAAAAAATAGACTATTGACTGTTGGATTTTATTTTTTCCAAAGCGTCTTGTGGATTTTCTACACTGTTTTTAATGGATTTAGATTTGGATTTATAAAAAAAAGAGAATTGGACTTTGTTTATACTCCTCGTTTTGAACTATGGATTAATTTTGACTGCTTCGCTTAAGTTTCCTTCATTGTTGGTAACCGGAACACCGTAGATTTATTTCGGAATTCAAGTTTCTCCAGGTAAATTAGACTTGAAGGTTATATGTTTACCTTCGATTTCTAACGGCTACTCTTACCGTTCTTGAGCGCGCTGTAGACACTGCCTCGCTCTGTCTTCCTCACGCAGCTCCATTGTTGAACGTGCGTTTATCGCACTGTTCTTGCTCGCGCTCTTCTTTGTTTACACAACTTCCTGATCCTTGGCTGGCTTTGCATTTGACGTCAACACGTCATACGTCACACGCACGCATGCAGCCATTTTAGCATCACTGTTACTTGGTTACCGTGGACTGTTTATTCAATATTTTACTGAAGGATTATCGCGCACACGCAAGACTTTCAAGGTTTGTTTTTTCGACGTGGGATTGCTCGTTTTTATCAAATTCAGACTTCTTGCAACTAGAAGCATCGATATATTGACTGTGATTATTCCTGTTCTTTCTTCAACTGATTGGGACTATATATCATTTTTACCATCCTGTTTTCTTCAGTGATACACACACTTTGCTTTTAGTTTACCTTATTGACTATTTTTTTTCTCTTAATATTACTGTCTATGCTCAAGTTTTAGCATTTTTATTACAGTTTATGCTCATTTTGCTTAATAATGAGTTCTACTTCTATGACTCAACCTCCAGCTTTTCTTTGTGAGAAGGGTGAACCCCTTCTTCCATGGAAAAGATAGAAACATTTATTTGACTCTTATTTAATGGCTATAGGGGGGAGAAATGTTCTGCTTTAAGGAAACAGGCTATTTTGCTTCATAATTTAGGTGTTGAAGGTAATATTTATGATAGCATTGATGAAATACCTTTGGGTAATGGTTCTGGTGATACACCTTCAGATGTTTTTCAAATGTCTTTAAAAATGCTAGAAGATTACTTTGGTCCCAGAATCAATGTCGTTCTAGAACGACATAAATTCTTTATGAGAGTGCAAGAACCTAAGGAGAAGGTTGGCAATTATGTAGCTTCATTGAAAACTCTTGCATGTTCTTGTGAGTTTGGGGACCTTACAGATTCTTTAATACGTGACCAATTGGTTAGATGCACCAATAGTTCAAGAGTACAGGAGAAGCTCCTGTCGAAAAAAAATCCTTCTCTGAGAGAGGCTTTAGCCATTGTTGAGGGTATAGAGAACACTTCGGGTTGGGCTAAAGAGATGAAAGAGCATAAGGTTTTGTCAGATTGTTCTTCCAGTTCCAGCAGCATTCATGAAGTTACTCAATCCGAGACTTCTAGTCTTCAAGGGGGTATTCAACCTATTGCTTCTGAAGATAGTATTTGTAAGGTTTTACAAAACCCAAAGGGAAAAGTTCCTTTTGATCGCAGTAAGATTAAATATTAGAGATATGGTAGTTCTAATCATTCCTCTTCCTTTCCTAATTGCTATGCCAAGTCTGCTACCTGTCTTAAATGTGGTATAAAGGGACACTATGCCAGAGTTTGCAAATCCACTACTAAAATACACTCCATTGTAAGTCCTGTATCTTCACAAGATAGTCCCAGATTAGTAATTTCTAGTGTCACTAGTGATGGTATTACCAATGCTGATCCCATTACTATGCCTTAATGCAATGTGATAATTGGGGGCGAAGATTTTGTAGTTCTAGCTGACTCTGGTTCGCCTTTCACTTTAATTGGTAATGAAAATCGGAACAAAACCTTTCCTAAAGTAGAGTTGATCAAGCCTGATATTAATCCTGTCAGCTATAATGGTTCCCGTATTGATGTATCAGGTTATACAGTCATGAGAATTCACTTCAAAGGTCATGAGACTGTTGGTAAGATTTATGTTGCTTACAGGGGTGATAATCTTTAAGGGTGGAGACATTAGAGGGATTTGGGGATTATTCTCAATCCAAATGCTCTCAAACCCTCTGATCAAGTTATGCCTATTGATCAAATCTCTTCTTCTAATAAGTTTTTTGATGATTTCCCTCATGTTTTTTCTGAAAAATTGGGTTTATTGAAAGATTTTGAGCATCGCATTATTTAAAAAAAAATGCTATTCCCTATGTATATAAGGTTAGAAAAGTTCCTAACATGATGTTAGCTCCACTTAAACAGGAACTTTCCAGACTTATTGATTTGAATGTCATTGAAGAGATTGAGTCATCAGAGTGGTTGGCCCCAGTGGTTTTGGCCCCTAAAGATGGGGGAAAGAACATTCGCATGTGTGTGGACCTTAGGGGGTTAAACAAATGCATATGGGTGGATCACCAACCACTCCCAAATATTCCTGAATCCATCACTATGCTGTCTGGGGCTAAAATATTTTCAGTACTTGATTTGTCCTCAGCCTACCACCAGGTTCCGCTTCATCATGATTCAAAACATCTTACCTCCTTTGTTACACCTCTTGGAGCGTTTCGTTTTGTGAGGATGCCATTTGGGTTGGCATCCGCAGCGGCATGTTTTCAAAGGATTATGAAATTGGTGGTGGGTGATGTTTCTAATGTCATCTTTTTTCAAGATGATATTCTTGTTTTTGGCAGAGACAATATGGAACATGACAGTGTTTTGAGATCAATTTTGACTAGATTGGCTGATAAGGGTTTGACTGTAAACAAGGCTAAATGTAAAATTGGTGTAACCTCGGTAACCTACCTTGGCCATGTGATTTCTGGGGAAGGAATACAGCCTAAGTTGGAGTTAGCTAAGAGTATTGTTGAAGCTCCCACTCCGTGTGACAAGGATCAAGTTAGATCTTTCCTTGGTCTAACTGAATTTTACGCGAAATTTATTAAAAATTTTGCATCTGTTGTTGAGCCTATTAGGGACCTTCTTAAGAAGGGTGTTCATCTTGAATGGAATGCTGGTTGCAATGATGCATTTTTGGTTGTTAAGAGGACGATCAGTCAATTGCCTAGTTTAGGTCATTTTGATACTAAGAAAAAGACTTTCTTAACTACTGATGCTAGTCTGTCTGGGTTGGGAGCGGTTCTCTCTCAGTTGGACAATGGTGAAGAAAGAGTTGTGGCATTTGCCTCTAGGGCTTTGAAGAAAGCTGAAGGATAATATTCTTGTATTGAAAGGGAGGCTCTTGCCATTGTTTGGGCAGTCAAGCACTTCAAGTTTTATTTATGGGGTATTCCTTTCGTAGTCAAATCTGATCATAAACCGTTGATACAGGTGTTTTCGTGTATGGAGAGTGAAAGGTTAACACCAAGACTTAAACGCTGGAGTGAGGGTTTGGAGGAATTTAATTTCATTGTGCAATATTTTCCTGGATCTTTAAATAAGGCTGCAGATTGTCTTTCGCGTTTGCCTCTACAAGATCAGACTGAACATCTGGAGTTGGGTTGTGTCAATGTGCCTTGGGTGAGTGAAGGTGCCATTTCTTTGGAGGATTGGGTTGGTGCTCAATCTGGTGAGCAGATTTTTCCTTTGGTAAAAGATTTAGTCATTAATGGTTGGCCTAATGACAGTGGAGGTATTAGCAAGGATCTTTTGCCGTTTTGGTCTGTTCGTGATGAACTTACTATTGTTGATGATGTTGTGATGAGAGGTGAGAGGTTAATTCCTCCTTCTTTAATGAGATCAAAGTTGATCAACCTTGCCCATGATGGACACATGGGTAGAAGCCTTACCAAAGCCCGGTTAAGAGAGAGATACTGGTGGCCCAATATGGATGGTGAAGTTGAGCGTGTTGTTAAGGAGTGTTATCAATGTTCAGTTAATGATAAGTCTAAAGTTGTTAGTAAGGCCCCTTTGTCACCTGTGTCTATTCCTGATCAACCTTGGTCTAAATTAGGTTTGGACATTATGGGTCCATTTGATTTGTTGCTACCATCGGAGAGATTTGTAATTGTACTTGTTGATTATACATCCAAGTGGGTGTCCACCAAGTGTGTTGGCTCGGTTACTTCTAAAGTGGTAATTGATTTTTTGCGAGATCAATTTGTGTCTGAAGGGATTCCTTAGTGCATCATAACAGACAATGGTGTGCAATTTGTCTCCACTGACATGGTGACCTTTTTGAAAGACCATGGTATAACGCATCTTCAGACTGCACTTTATGCACCTCAGGCCAATGGTCTTGCGGAGCGGATGAATCGTGTTGTCAAAGGGTGTGTTCAGAGAGCTATTGATATGAAAAGTCTCCTTACAGATGAATTGTGTGACACCTGGTGGGCGCATCGTACCACTGTTAATTATGTTTCTAAGTCTTCTCCATTTTTTTTGTTACGTGGAAGGCAAGCATGTTCTAAATTGAATCCTGCCTTGCTACCTTCTCATTCCTCTCTTTCTTTGGATAAAGGGGATGTGGACGATAGAATTTTTTCTTATCAACAAAAATATAAAGAACGTTAGGATGAGAAGAATTCTACCAAAGTTAAATTGTGGAGTGTGGGAGAATGGGTTCTTGTTAAAAAAAACAAATTTTCCAAGAAAGGTGTGTCTGAATTCATTGGTCCTTCCATGATCACTGACATTTACAAAAATGTTGTTACTATGCAGAATGGCTGTAAATGTAGCATGTCCAGGCTTGTTAAGTTTTCTGATGTAGTTTCTCCATCTTCTTCCAGTCCTGATGGTTCTACTTCCACTTCCTCTTCAACTGGTCGTGGTGTTGTTCCTTTTAGGAGGTTTCCACAGAGAACTCATCATGCTCCTATACGTTTCAGAGACTATGCCTAATTCTTGTGTTAAGTTACTAATCTTACTGTTTTGTTATACTTTTAAGGATTTGCCTTTCTTTGCTACATTTATTGTTCTTTTCCTTTTATTTCTTTTAGTATAGGGGATGTGTTGTAATGTGCAATTCATGTTTTAATTGGTTTGTTCTATGACATATTGGTGTTCTATTTCTTTCTACATTCTTGTTCCACATGATTCCATATGTCAGATGAGTTTTGGAGCCTGTGGGAGTTGGAAGAGTTTGAAGGCGTCTGTTGGTGATGTTCATCCAATAAATCTACAATATGAATTAATCTGGAGTAATGATCTCTTTTTAACATATGTACATTTTATTTTCATTTTTTTGGGCAGGTAAAATCCATTCCAGATTGTTTCTGCTATGTCTCTGGTCTTGTCATTAAGTAGTTTGTGAGAAGATCAGATCTTCTTTACAATTAGAGTGAGAGTGCAGTATGATTTACTTACTGTTCGTTTGTGCATGAAATCAGTAGCTGCTATCCCTGCTGATTCCACACTTGCAACAACGCCTAGTCTTTGCTTATCATCCCTTAAATTTTTTGTCAGCTAAAGGCCATGGCAAGGGCCAAATGTGGTTGCCCACTTGTGAATGGCCTTGGGTGGGCCGGAGTATCCTTTGGGAGGGCCTGCCTACCCTCTAGAATCGGGTCTGGTTACAGTGGTCTTTAAACTGTTTGACAGACAACCTTACACACTCCAAAAGGAGTTCGCAGGTGGTGCCATGCTGTGGCAAAAAGGAGAAATAGTTTTTTTCAGCCACTGAAAATCACCTGCATTCTGTTGGTCAAATGTCCTTATAAAATGGAAGCCATACGCAATTGCAATATCTTAAATGTTACAGACGATAACGCAAGAAAATAAAAAAAGTAGTGAACATTGGAAAGGCGGGAAACTTAATCTAGAAATTTGAACCAGATCTCTAGAATCCCATCACAGGTCGATTAGACCTTTGTACCTGCCATAGAGTGTAGATGGCAATCTTTTTCAACAAATCAATTCAGATCACTTCCATCTCCTTCCCCAAAGAACCACGGACAAAAGGTCAAGTTTGAAAATTTATTATAAGCCCAAAAGCAATTGTGTATATAAACACCTCAGTAAAAGGTTCAGCAAATACACAGGTACTAGTACAAACATAATCCTACGAAAAAGTCTCAAGCGACTAAGAAACAATACTAATATAATTTCCAAGACCACCAGGCTTGCAAGAATTGCTATGATTTGGGTCTTGGTCGGCATGGAAGAAAAGAAGAAATACATCAAGATAAGTCTGTCCCTACACTATACTAGGTATCATCCCTATAGTCAAGTTCTCTCCTAACAAAAGGTGTCAGCCGTGGTGACTTCCAAAGAAGTTCACTCACTCAGTCCGGACTTACCCTCTTGAGTTCATCTCGCACAGCAGCTCTCTGCCTACCCAGCATCTTTCTTCGACCACGTGCGCTTCTACTCTGCTCTCCTCCCGGGGTGCTGTCCCTAATACGAAACCCACAATTCCGTTGACACGCCCCAAGGGACGCCCCTCTTCAGAGTATTAGTTTTCAAAGGGTCTTCATCTTGATGTCTTCATCCTTGTTCGTTGAAAAACGGCCTTGGGTCCCACAGTCATCTCCTCTTGAAGTTGCTTCCCTAAAATTCCACAGCCACTCCTCCAGGTCTGTAACTACCATCCTAACTCTCATGCACAATGGGCCCTTCTCTACTATCTTTGGTTAACCTTGCATCTGCAAAGTAACGCACATAAATCGATTCGCAACAACATGCTACTTGCAATTAATTCTTTAAGGCAACCTTCTAGGAAAAAGGCAGTTCCATGATTTAACGTTAGCAGACACATTCCTAGCTTGGCCTACACAGTCCACTATCCCCACCTGGGCCTCCGCACGTTTCGAGATGTCACCCCCTAACATTGGCAAACAGTTTTACTTGTTAGGCCTACATCATTATAGCAAAAGAAAGAATACATTTTCCAACTAAACACTTCTATGTTGTTACATGAATACAATAATGAATTACTAAACATGCATTGGAATACATGATGCCTCTTTAAGCATCCTTTAACTGAATTAGCATTACTTTCACAAATACATTTCTAGGTTACATGGCATTAGTATTTCAAATGCACGTTATGTTGCAGCTATGGAAAATTCTGGTACATGAGTTCATAGCTTTGTGTCACACTTAAACATGATTATAAGCCTCTATATATGCAAGTTACTTGTGAATATGATGCACCCCTACAATTTCTAACACAGTTTTGCGCTCTCTCAGTCCCCCCTTTGATGACCTGTGTCATCACCACCATCCCACATTCCTTTAGGGTAGGGACCAATTTTAAACAGCACTTGTTGCAACATTTCCTCGCCTGAGCATTTCTAAAGCTCTTAATCTTCGGTATTGATTGTCCTGCAACTCCTCCATTCTCTGTGCCTGTCCCCTCACCGTTCTATCCAACCTATTGGACCTATAGCATTTGTACAATCTCAACAAACCCCATATTCCAACTACACAGGCTACTATGATGAGGAGAGGCTCCAAAATGTATTCAAGAAAACTCCTACCCAGGTTTGCAAACCAATTTCCAACGCCTCCAAGACCCTTGCCAACCTTTTCCCATGTGTTTTCTTGTGTCAAATCGTTAATCTCATAATGGATTGCAGTAATGTTGCGTATATACTTCTTCAGGTCTTTAGAGTTGTCCGGAATATACGTACAGCATTCCTGGACCTTCAAAAGTTTACAGACTCCGCCCTCTTTTGCTAATAGGACGTCTAAGGCAAGGCGGTTTTGTAAAACCATCGCCCGTATCGACAACATCTCACCATGAATCAACACCAGTGATTTTGCCGTACTCATCGACAATTCATCCACCACTGTTGCTAACCTTCGTATCTTTTCATCATTTAAAATCACTCCCAGCATTGGTATGGCAGCTCCAAACACATCTCCCACTATTGCAGCAGCACTTTCCCCTCTCTTCACCCTTGTCAACTTGCCACCCTCAACTTGAGCAAAATCCTCAGTGTGATATATCTTGGGAAAGATAATCGCCAGGTAACATGTCCCATACCACTTATCCGGCAATCTCACGTATGCATTTCTTCCACAAACAAAATACACCGTAGGGATCACTTGCACCACACTCTTCAGAAAGTCTTTGGTATAATATTCTAATTTGAAAGTGTGTTCACAAGTTGTCTCACCCACATACACATTTTCGTAGTATGTCTTTGGCCTATGTAAACACAACTTCCCCTTCTGTACAACATCTAAGGCTATTGGACCATAACTTCCCTTTGACTTGTGTCCAAGCTCTTCATCCGTCCAATCTACCTTACCCTGACCTGACGTCTGTAATTGCTTCTGTTTTTGGTATCTGTCCTCAACCTGTTCCACAAACTTCTTCTCTACCTCTGTCAATGAGCAGGTCAAGTTGTGTCGGTGTGCATATGAGGTATCTATGGTTTTTGTTGGAATGAAAAAATATCTAAGTCTATCCTCAGATTTGTAATAATCCCACTTGTTTAAGTGCTTGTAATTTGGGACTTCTAGTAACACAGCATCATAATTCGAAAAGAAATATTCAAAATGAGATCTCCCATAAAATATGCTAAGTAGCAAACTACATGAAATTCCATACGTTAATGGCAAGTGATGGTATCTAATACCCTCATCTACTGAAGCTGGCAATTGCATACACACGTAACAATCTTTTGCATCCATCGCATCAATATATTCATACAACAGCTTAGCATAAGCATTCTTCCCAAAGTTTCCTTTGGACAAATCAGCATGTAATCTACGGCTTTCTTCAGCTAGTAAAGCTTTCTCGGCTCCTATGTTTACCTCCTTGTGGCTAGGAGTGGTAGGTATAGGTGTTCCCTTGACCTCCGCTTCCTGCTCTTGTGGTGCTAAATAAGAAACTAAAACTACTACAAATATAAAGAAAATCACTAACCCTAATAGTGTACCTATAATACATTTTGCCCTAGGAGTCGTGTTCCCAGCCTCCATGGTCTCAGACAGTGTGATTCGATTCTAGCAGCAACACAAAGTCTTGGCAATACAAAGTCTCTTGCTTGGCTTTATGAATTTCCTCGAACCACACCTAGAAGCTAAGCATGGGCGAATTTTGCGGATCTCGCGTTCGCGAATTTTGCGGATTTGCGGATTCGCAATCCGCAAAATCCGCGAATTCCCGCGAATTTGCGGATTTTTTTTTTTTTTGTGTTCGCCCGTGTTTCTGCCAGTTCGCGAGGGTTTTTACAATTTCGCAATTTGCGAACTTACCTGTCGGGTCGCAAGTTTTGCAAACTTGTTGTTTCTACATGTCCAGCCTGTTTGGGACACTCTTCTTCATCACTGCCACTCTCTGTCACCACTGCCACTCTCTGACTACTCATGCCACCCTCTGGCCCACCCATGCCACCCTCTGTTTCATCACCACACCCTCTGGTTGTCCAGTGTACATTATTTTCGGCAAAGCAAAGCACACCTTCCCTGCCTCAAGTGACCTGAATTAATTTGGGGCTGATTAATGTGTCACAGAATATTTTTTTAGCTGGCACCTGCTTCCTTAGTGCGCCCTGATTAGTGATCTTTTGCACTTGCTAAGTGCTTTCATTGTTGCAAAATTAGTTACAACACCTGCCCTGCCCCAACTGACAATAATGAATTAGGGGCTAATTAATGTGTCACTGAAAGAATTTAAAGTTCCAGCCTGGCACCTGCTTGTCTGCTCCTTTAGCTGTAAATCAGGACCTTTGTGGCATACAGATAAGGTCAGAGCAGGGTCACACAAAATAGTTGCAAGCAGGCAACCGAATTCTGGAGGGCCCCCTCAGGAAGCACTACAAAGAATCGTTACAAATCATGAGGTTGACCTTTTGCACCTGCTCATTGCTTTTGCTTTTGCTGAAATCGTTTTTCGGTTTTTTTCGCGCTATTCGCGGGGCGCGGCGTCGTGCGAAACCGACCGCGGAAGCCGCCAATTCGTGCGAATGAGCATTTTATTTTTTTGCGGCTTGTTGTTTCGCGAGTTTTTTTGCAGTATTCGCGAGCCGCTTGCAGCGCAACACGCGAATTTACCCCAAGGTCGAGTACGGGCGCGGCCATTTTGTTTCCGTGACGTATTTCCGTTTCCGCCCGCTATGTATAATCTCGCGCACTAAGCGCATTGCGAGTAGAGGTTCGCACGAGATCGCGCGGGAAATCTACAGGTTCGCACGAGATCGCGAGGAAAATCTCGCGCGAACTTTCTTTCGCGCTCGTGAACGGGCGCCGGCCATCTTGTTTTTCATTCATTTCCTGTGTCTGGGCATGGTGTTTAATCCTCTTGGTATCTTTGCCATCCTTTGCTTGTTTTCAGTTTTTTTTTTACGATTTTGCTTCTTATCTATCCCTCTCTTTTCCTAGCTGTATATTTTTGTCTTTTCTGCTATTTTTCTTTACTTTTAAACTACTTTTTTAAACTCTTTTCTTTTCTTCTTCCCTATCCTATTCTTTCTTAATTTTCTACTTCTTCCTACCTTACCTGCCCAGACCATGGTCAAGCCAGGCGCCGTGAAGCTGCCCAGGCACTTGAGGGCCGCAGCGGCGGCGGGGAGTAGTGCTGGACCCAGTGGCAGGACAGCATGCGGGAGATTGAGGGGGGAGCAGGTGACGCGACGGGAGATCTTCAGCCCGGAGGAAGTGGGCGCGCTGGTCTACTTCGTCCAGCGCCGCCTGCCCAGGACCATCGCGGGAGGCGGCAGGATCGCGGCCGGCGGCTACAACATGCGGGAGCGCCGGAAGCGGTGGGAGAAGGTGTGCTGGGCCATATCCCACCTCTACGGGGTCCAGCGCACCTACAGCCAGGTCACCCATCGCTGGACGGACCTCCTGGACCGCGAGCGCGACCTGCTGGACCAGCTCGGCTTGGAGATCCCCGGGCTTGGTGAGTAGTAGTAGCCATTTAATCACTCACTACTATGATGTTTTCTCCTGCTCTGTGTTGTTGTATTGCAAATATTTGTTTTTTACATGGAGCAAGCCAATAATGCCGCTGATGACGATTACATTGTAGTTAAATTATATTTCAAAATCTTCTGTGCATTTCAGGTGCACTGCTCTCCTTCTCAGTGGCGTTGCTACTATGCTTATTTGTTTTCTATTTCGTGGTCTCATTGGCCTGAGTAACTATTATGTATGAGTGTACTTTACAGAACTGCGTAATGCTAGACACTAGGGGGCAGATTACATTTACAAGCCCCTTGCGCCACGTTTACGTTGCCTTGCGTGACGCAACAGCGGCGTAAACGTGCCGCATCCCTGCGAGTCATTTACAGCATGACGCATCTAGGGAGATGCGTCATGTTATAAAGCCATGGGCCTGCACCACAATGGGTGCGTTCCTAGTACGCAGGGTGGGCGCCGCGGTCCAGCGGCTGTGCGCCTCGCAAAATTGCCTGCGTGAAATGTACAAGATTTAACGCAGGCACTTCTGCGACGCTGCTACGTCAATTCAATTCCTTATGTCTGCTCGAAGCAGGCGAAAGGACTGACACAGCATGTTAAGTATTGGGTGGCCCTGAGCATTACTGGAGTTGCATTGCGTTGGCGACGTGACTCCAGCGATGCGCCGCTCTTACGTGACGAGATGCCTCACGCAAGTGCCTACCCTTGCGCCAGGGCGCGCCGCATTGTAAATGAGGCACATCTGCCGTGTCGCAAGGGTAGTTTTGCGTGACGCATTTGATCTGGCGCATCTCTGGAGATGCGCCAGAACGCGTAAGTAAGTATGCCCCTAAGGGGCAGAATTGCAATTACCGTCGCATCCCTGCAAAGTAGCAGGGATGCGCCATTAATTGTGCGGCCCGCTACCACCACCAAACATGGTGCGCCGTATTTGCAATGCGGCGCACCATGGGCCCAAAACGTCACCGAAGCTTTACTGCTGGAGTTGCGTCGCAACGATGGCGCAGCTCCATCAATGCTCTGGGGTACCCTATCTCCCCAATGCTGGGTCAAGCCGTACGTCTGCTTCAAGCAGGTGCAGGGTTTGTGTGACGCATCATTGTCCTAAAGGTGACTGATTGATATTTTGTAGATTTCCCTCAGCCACTATTAGGATGTGTTCCAGCGCAGGAATGCCCTCCCTTGCGCCGGAACGCCCCCTGATGGCGCAGGGCTTTATAACGGGATGCATCTCCCAAACGCGTCACGTTGTTATAATATTATACGCCGCACCATGGCGCCCTTTTTTGTTTAGCTGCTGCGTCACAAAAGTCACGCAAGAACGGCGCAAAAGAGCCGCAAGGGCTTAAATCTGCCCCTTCCTTTGTAACCCTGACAATAAGAAAAATAGTGGCGGTGGATTGATAGTTTGACTATTTAAATGACTGGTAATGTAGCAGGCAACTGTTAGTGTTGTCACTGATCTGACTGAAATCACAATGGAGTTTGTCTGTCACTTTGCGTCTTGCCTGCGGACTGCTGCCTGCCAGTCCTAGGTGAACGTTTCAGTACTTTGTTTAGTGAGTTACGTGACTTTCGAAGTCACAGGTCCGCAAATAAATGAAAAGTAACCATAATCAATATAATTTCGCAGAAATATTTTGTTATTGTTCTTTTGAAATGTTTGATTTGGTTGACATTGACAAGCAACAATCATCCATGTTTTCTGTTCTTTCTTTCATGTTGTACGTCAGCTCCCCCCAGGGGCGAGAGGAGGACACAGGAGCAGCAGGCGGCGGATGCTGTTCATCAACAGGGCCAGGATCGGGCAGGCGAGGGCTCCTCTGCTGGCCCAAGTAAGTTTTCATTTTAGACTAGTACCCATTTTTCCTAGCGTTCCTCATTTGACTTTTTTCAAAATTGTCTTTGCTCTTCTTGTAGACTGTATCTAAATTCTTATCCTGCCTCTACTATGACTCCCTGTGGTATTACTAGATTATTCTTATTAGTCTGTCTGTGTAGCTAACTAAGATTGCACGGTTGGCGAAACTCCCATGATTCTAGTCAGCAATAGCTCTATCAACTTAGTGCAGTCCTCTGGGATTGTCCATAATGTCTTTTGAACTGTTCTATCTGGACTCATGCTTGCAAAAATTGCAAAACCTTTCGCTCAGTCACTCTAGTCTGGACCAAAAAACACAGATTGTATTTAAGTTTAAAAGCTTTATTAAAAGTAAACACATTTATTAAAATGAAGTCATAATAAAACTAAACGTTTAACTGATAATGGAAGAGTGGTTAGTGCTGACGATTAATTGAAGACATTTCTTGTGGTCGAGCCGAGCTCTCACCTGGTTTCAACTTGATCTTGTTGTTAGAAGTCCATCTTCTGTCTGTGTGGAGAAATATGGTGCGTGTTAAAAAAACAGATTTCATCAGTTGTGCCTAAAAGTGCAGCAAGACAACCTTCCCTGGAAAAAGGGACATTTTTTTTAAGTTTAACGTAGACAGTCACAAATTACATTGTTTTCACATGTCTTCATTCCTAGACCAAATACTAGTGACTAGTGAGTGCTTTATTCTAACATTCCTAAATGTACTTTGTAGGTGGAACATCTGGTGGCGGGGCCAGTGTGGAGGTGGTGGTGCTCGACACGGAGGCGGAGGGCGATTCTTCAGGGGAGGAGGCGGCGGCGGCAGCTGTGAGAGTTGAGACGGTGGTGGTGGCGGCCAGAGGTAAGCTCTTATATATTCCTTACTTATTGAGATTGAAGACTAGCTGGGAAGGCAAGAATATGAGATGCATGGCTGGGTGAATGATGAAGCAATGATGGGTGGAAGGACAACAGCCTGGGTGGGTGACACAGAAACTGTATGTGTCCATATACCTGGATCATGCTACTATCTGACTCTTAGATAGCATATGTGTATCTAGAGCAGGGGTACTCCTAGTACGGCCCGCGGGCCGGTGGTGGCCCGGCAAGCCTTCGTTGGCGGTGCGCAGACCTTGCAGACAATCACTGCTCCCCCGGCCCCCACAGAGCAGAGGCTTTTTTGTATTTCACCTGTTAGCGCCCCTGCATCTCCACTCTGACAATCACTGCTCCCCCGGCCCCCACAGAGCAGAGTGGAGATGCAAGGCCACAAAGAGGTGAAATAGAACAAAGCCTCTGCTCTGTGGGGCCGGGCAAGCAGTGATTGTCAGGGTGGAGAAGCAGGGGCGCTAAAACAAACAAAGCCTCAATAATATGTTAATGGTCTTTTAAAGACCTGTTAAGTACTTTGGTGTTGTTGTCTGTGTGTGCGCGTTGAGGAAGCGGTCTCAACCCGGGCTGAAGGCTGACACAGATAGACACACACACAGTGAGATGACAGAGGGGGAGGGAGAGGGAGGGCAGGAGGGAGAGAGAGATGGAGGGAGGGCAGGAGGGAGAGCAGGAGGGAGAGAGATGTATGTAAATGCTGGGTCTGGTGGCTCAGTGGATGAGGGCATCTGCTGCAGGGACCTGTGTGCAACCTCATGGTCACAAGTTATCGTTTTGCTTTAGCCCCGCCCCCTCTGACTCCGCCCCCACCAGTGCGGCCCTCGGCCCCAAACTACACTGTAAATGTAGCCCCTGAGAGAAAGTTTGTGAGTACCCATGATCTAGAGAGAGTAGATGGTCAGTGGATGAACTAAGTGTAACTTTGAAGAGCATGTAACACTGCACCCGCACGTCCGTTCCAGTGTAGGAAAGGCAAGGAAAAGAACTTTTAATTTTGTCCAAATACTACCATAAATAGTAGCAGTAGTTTGTATTGCAAGCACTGCATAGATCCGGTTATTATGGTGGCCACTCCCTACCTCTCTTAATAAGTTTAGTAGTACTCAGTCATTCATGTGTGGATGTATCACTGGTCACTCAATAAAAAGCAAAGCACCTAAAGTCATCCCATATATAAGCAAAAACATCCCATGTGAAGTGATAGATAATCAGATTATTTATCTTCTTCAATTTTCCATTTCTAGTACTCATTTCCACTGTAGGGTGAAAGTTAAATTAATTAAGCAGTAGCCCTTGAGTTGTAACAGAGTATTCTCAGTGCCACCCGTAATAGAAAAGTAAGAGATTCACCACCTGCATGTACTGGACGGGTACAGTAACGCAACGGCAACGCAAGTCTAGGTCACTCCTCATGGCGTGCGTCTCTTTTTCTCGGGTGCAAGTTTACCGCGCTGGCATTATGCCGGCTTGCAGAAAATAACGTACCAATTTTCCAAAACAAGAGATAAGAAGAAGAATAAGACTGGTGTACTTTCATAGTCGACTCCAATGGAAGTCCACAGTGCTCATAGAATTTGTTCCTTAAACTCCCACTAATGTTAGAGCAAGGATGAAGAAGTGTGAGGTTAGATAGATACTGGCCTCAATAGTTATGTAATGCGCTTGCAAGTTGCTAGTTGTACTGCAGCACAAATTTCTGCTGAATGATTGAGTTAATCTTAAAGAGCATTGGTTACAGACTATGTCTTTCTTTCTTCATATAGGTTCTCCTTCCAAACGAACAAGGAGGAAGGAGCTGGCTAGAGCGGCCCGGCAACGGAGGATCGAGGCCACTGTTGCGGAATATCGGCGGCTGGTGGCCCTGGAGGACGTGGAAAGTGTGCAGTCGACAACTACGACAACGTCGTCTGCATCGGCCTCCGTGGCCCCACGGGCTGCCACCCAGCACAGTGGTCCACCGAGACTGAGCCGGGCTGCCAAAGGCAAACGCCACCGCCGAGCAGCAAGGCCAACAGCTGCTTCTCACAGGCCTTGCACCTGCAAGGCAGTGAAGGCACGCCTGCGCCGCACTACCCTGATGGTGTCCCGCCTTCAGCAGGAGCTCGCCTTGCTCCGCGAGGAGCATGATGCCCTGGCCCAAAAAGTTAACAGCATCCACCCATAGTGTCCCTTGCCCCTTTTTTAGAGACTTTTGGGGGGTGGGAATTGGGAGTTGGGTTTTTGGGGACTTTTGAAGGACAATCGTTGGGGTTAGGGAGGGTCTTGCGGGAGATTATTTTGTTAGGGATATAAATATACTTTTTCAAACTTTATCTGAGCATACCTGTTTTTTACTGCTTGCCTGGTGGGTGGGGGTTTAACGTTGACTGTTTTCCTGAAAGTTTAGTTCCATTTTCTTCCTTTAAGTGTAAATGCCCAAATGTTTTCAACACTAAGTGCCTCTCACAGACTAAGTGAAGTGAATCCAAGAGTCCTAGGACTTTAGTAGTACTACCTTCAGTCTCTCGTCTCTCGTACTAATACTCCATTATACCCCCAAACCACCAAACGCTTATCTTACCTGTAATTTGTGTTTGAAAGTAGGGCTAGGCCCAGGGCTGGCTCCACGGGAAACACCGAATAACGTTGGCAATCTTGGTCGGATAAAATTTCCTCATAGCGGTGGTACTAGTGGTGTGACACAGTGGCAGTTGCATGCCTATGAAAAAAAAGAAAATGAAATCTGGTTTGTCCTCCTGAGCAATTCAACGGTACAACTGAGAATATAGCAGGTGACAGAAGTACAGTAGAGCAGTGCCACATTGTAGCCTAACAAATGGTAAAGTATAACTACTAATTCGGTTGAAGTTCTTTCACATTAGCAATGGTTCTTTGTCAAGCAGAGTAAGAATATATCATCGACAACTGTGGAAAGAAAGAATGCGACAGTACAGGGCCTGTGTGGAATTATTGATAACGATATTCAACATAAGGTCTCTGTAGCCAGATACCCGAGAGCCTTGCTGGTCACTATAAATCCATTCACAACAACACTCAATGGGGTTGGTCTGGAAGGTGTCAGGTTTACTCCCCGTGATCCAGTCGATGCAAATATGGTTCCACCTCCAAATGTCACCAACACCCAGAAGTGTAAACACAGGGTGTTCGAGGCATTAGGCGGGGGAGAAAAATAACAAACTAAAATAAAAAATGTGGGATGGGTAAAGGTAGGGTCAGCAGGGAAAGGATACCTGTAAGAGAAGACAAGACAGGCATCAGTGAAGTGATGTCCTAACATACAAGGGTACTCTCATATAGTCTCACTAAATAGTCTGCAAGTCTCCCGCCTACTCATGGGAAATGTAGTTTCATAGTACGGTAGGCGCTTAGGGGCTGCGTAACCTGACAGAAGGTATAGTAGATAGAAAAGGAGAAATTGCTTTTTTTCTAGGTGTCCCCTCACTCACCAGGGTTGCCCCTTGGTGACATGCTTCATCATTGGGGCCATCCCAGTCCTCTACGGCCTGGGGCGTGCTGCGACTTGCGAATTACGTAGGAGCACTTACAAATGACTATGTGTGGTGCAGATAGTGGAGTGGACTAAGTGATGTGTTAAGGGATCAATGTAGAAGCCGAGAGAGAGCCAAGAAATGCAGTCACAGTCAGAGAAAAAGGCAAGGGATACTGTATCTATGTGGTTGTAGTGGTCCTGTTGGAAGTGGTAAGTAAGTTGCCCGCAGAAAAAAAATCCTCCTATTAGCGGCACTCCTCCATTGCAGCCGACGCTTCGTCCACCGATGTTGGTCACCAGAAGACACCCTGTCCACTGCCTGCCTGATGCTGAATTGTGGCTCGCTACTGTGAAGCCTGACTCCATCCTTTTTTCCCCATTGCAGAGACTGAAACCCGGCCTGTAATTATTCAACGAAAAACAGGAAGTGATATAATATTACAACACCACTGATAAATAAATATAAGGTATGTAGGCTGTGGAGTGCAAAAAGTCACAATTTGTTTTTCCTAGTAGACAGTACAATGTTTTTGAAAGTGCGTACTCTGAGTCACCTTTTGAAGGATAAATAAGTATGGGCAAATTAATGTAGCGGATCTTGCCCCTCAAGCTAGGTGTACTGTAAACTGTGTTTTAGAACAAAAATAGATCTTCCTAGCAGTGCTCCCACCCAGACCCTTACTAAAGCCAGTCGCAAAAATGTAGAAGACCCCCAATCAAATCTCAAAAAACGAGGCCTAGCAGAAAACTGGTGACAAAACTTACTTTGAAAGTAAAAGTAGGCCGAAGTACCCTAATTACCCATTACCCACCGTGGATTGCATTCAAACCACTTGCAAGCAACCAAGCAAAAGTAGCCATAGCCAGCATCGCTCCAAGACTCGAAATCCCCCCCACTCAAACACATGCAATAGAAATACTGCTAACCCTAACGAACCCTAAGTTAAGAATAGTGGCAAAGGCTTTCTTTAACTATGCCAAATCCCCCCTTTCCCACCATGGATTTTCTTCAAATGACTTGCAACCAAAATTACACATTCTCACGAGTGCTCTAAGACCCCAGAACTCAGTTTGAAAAATCTAGAACACCCCGATACACATGCAATCCTGCTGCTAGGGCTAACCCTAACGAACCCTAAGTTACAAAAAGTGCCAAAACTAAAGGCTTTTCCGCGCGGATTTTGTCCCTACCACTTCTACCCGGTATTAGACCTTCCCAGGAATGCCCCAAGATCCGGCAACCCACCCGCCAAGAAGCATAACACCCCCAAACAGGCCAAAAGCAAAATCTCATACTTGCAATATTTCGGGCCTTAAACGCGCTGCGTAGCTAGGCCATAAGTCGGGGTTGGCACGACGGATTTCCTGAAAAGCAAATGCAATCAAGATTACAGTGTCCCAGCAGTGCTCCCAGACCACGAAACTCACCCACAAACACCAGGAAGCCCCCCAAACAGGCCCCCGAAAACGCTACATAGAGCAAAATGTCAGAAATAGCCCAAAAAAAAATCGGCCTGGATTTTGTCCCAACCACTTCTACCCGGTATTAGACCTTCCCAGGAATGCCCCAAGACCCGGCAACCCACCCGCCAAGAAGCATAACACCCCCAAACAGGCCAAAAGCAAAATCTCATACTTGCAATATTTCTGGGCCTTAAACGCGCTGCGTAGCTAGGCCATAAGTCGGGGTTGGCACGACGGATTTCCTGAAAAGCAAATGCAATCAAGATTAGAGTGTCCCAGCAGTGCTCCCAGACCACGAAACTCACCCACAAACACCAGGAAGCCCCCCAAACAGGCCCCCGAAAACGCTACATAGAGCAAAATGTCAGAAATAGCCCAAAAAAAAATCGGCCTGGATTTTGTCCCAACCACTTCTACCCGGTATTAGACCTTCCCAGGAATGCCCCAAGACCCAGCAACCCACCCGCCAAGAAGCATAACACCCCCAAACAGGCCAAAAGCAAAATCTCATACTTGCAATATTTCTGGGCCTTCGGTCCAAACGCGCTGCGTAGCTAGGCCATAAGTCGGGGTTGGCACGACGGATTTCCTGAAAAGCAAATGCAATCAAGATTAGAGTGTCCCAGCAGTGCTCCCAGACCACGAAACTCACCCACAAACACCAGGAAGCCCCCCAAACAGGCCCCCGAAAACGCTACATAGAGCAAAATGTCAGAAATAGCCCAAAAAAAAATCGGCCTGGATTTTGTCCCAACCCTTCTACCCGGTATTAGACCTTCCCAGGAATGCCCCAAGACCCGGCAACCCACCCGCCAAGAAGCATAACACCCCCAAACAGGCCAAAAGCAAAATCTCATACTTGCAATATTTCTGGGCCTTCGGTCCAAACGCGCTGCGTAGCTAGGCCATAAGTCGGGGTTGGCACGACGGATTTCCTGAAAAGCAAATGCAATCAAGATTAGAGTGTCCCAGCAGTGCTCCCAGACCACGAAACTCACCCACAAACACCAGGAAGCCCCCCAAACAGGCCCCCGAAAACGCTACATAGAGCAAAATGTCAGAAATAGCCCAAAAAAAAATCGGCCTGGATTTTGTCCCAACCACTTCTACCCGGTATTAGACCTTCCCAGGAATGCCCCAAGACCCGGCAACCCACCCGCCAAGAAGCATAACACCCCCAAACAGGCCAAAAGCAAAATCTCATACTTGCAATATTTCTGGGCCTTCGGTCCAAACGCCCTGCGTAGCTAGGCCATAAGTCGGGGTTGGCACGACGGATTTCCTGAAAAGCAAATGCAATCAAGATTAGAGTGTCCCAGCAGTGCTCCCAGACCACGAAACTCACCCACAAACAGACGGAACCCCCCCTAAGAGCACCTCAAAGGCAAGCAAGTCATCAAAAACACAAAAAATGTTCCGCCTCGGATTTGGTCCAAACCACTTTTAGTGCTTCACAGCAATGGCCCCAGACCCGTCAACTCACCTGCAAAGAGGTAGAACAACACCCCCACAAGTGCTGAGTCTTTCTTCATTGGGCGTAAACCAGCCCTCTGCTTTGATGGAAATAGGAGTCTGGAGGAGGAGGATAGAGGAGCATGTTCTTCTGAACTTGTGAACCTGAGGAATGCAGACTGCGGCACCTTCAAATAAATTAGCAAACAAGTGAAGACAGTTCTGCTGATGGGCTTGTTTTTGTGATTATCTGATTAAAGTTTGAATTATATTAACTGTGCACAACAAAGAAAGACAGACACACAGGAATAAAAGTGAATAAGGATGAAAAAGAAAGTTATTGATTCGTTGTCTCATTTTCAGGGCTCGAAGTCGGTATCACGGTCCAGGAATAAGAATAAGGCTTCGTCATCATACTCTGCGAATTCAGCCAGGGTGAGGTCAGTGGCACCTGACAGAGTAGAAATTCCCTCATCTATGTTGCTGGCCACCTCCTCTTCATCCGGCACGCTCTCTCGTACTCTTATATCTGGTGGTATGAGGTGCTGATTCATCTTGATCATTGTTAACCTCTCCACATTTTTGGGCGAGAGGCGGCTCCGTTTGGGAGTTACAATCCCACCAGCCGCACTGAAAACCCGTTCAGAAGACACACTTGCGAGTGGGCAAGACAAGTAGTTTAAAGCCAGGTTGGTGAGCTGTGGCCACAATTCTTTTTTCCCATGCCAATACGCCAATGGGTCAGAATTAACATAGACCTCTGTGGAGTCATTCAGATAGTCCTTCACCATCGACTCAAGGTCCTCCTCCAAGGTTCCTCCACTTTGCGTAGCTCTTGCTGTGCCTCTGACCTTTTGAGAACCAAACCCACGCAGAGCTAGCCAATCCTCTTCAGCCTCCAATGTTTCTGTTGTCTTTCGTGCAGATGATCCGGTTGCCGGTGTCTTTAACGGCTGAGAGGTCACTTGTGCCACAGCCACAGGTGCAGAAGTGGATTGTTTTGACTGGGGATGGCCTGCTGATGTACTGCCATTTCCTTCAATTTCCAGCCGTTCTGTTTCAAACTTCTTGGCTGACAAGGCTAGCCAACGTTTGTACTTTGTAACATCTCCATCACCAAAAGGAAAGAATGCTCTGCCTGCCAGCGCCTTTTTGTAGCGTGGATCCAGAATAGTAGCACAAATGTAATGCTGTTCTGAGTGGATCTTTTTAAGACGTTCATCACCTTGTAGGAGCTCTAATAATTGCTCAGCCAGAAGCAAAGAGTCTTTCTTTTTGTCATCTTTTCCAAACACAGAACACACCTCCTTCAGTTGGTCCTCCAGCATGTACAACAATGGGATAGCTTTTCCCAAATTAGAGTCCTCCTTGCTGACTGCACGCGTGAAGACCTCAAAAGGACGAAGCATGCGTGTTAGGCTTTCAACTATGTTCCATTGCGGCCCACCCATCCTCAGCTCCTCTATACCCTCTTTCAAGAAATATTGATCGAGTTGCGTATACTGCTCATACAGACGCTCAAGCATGTAGAAGGTTGAGTTCCAACGTGTTACCACCTCCTGGATGAGTGCTTTCACTGGCATTTGACATTGATATAGCATGCTCCTCAGCTGCTTCCGGGCCTTAAAAGAATGCCTGAAATGCTTGCAAATTTTTCGGCAGTTCTCCAATACACTGTACGCTGCACTGCGTTTATTACCCAAGAATTTTTGGACAACCAGGTTTATACAGTGCGCCAAACACGGCACTCTGAAATAGTAACCGTCCCTCATGGCCTTAACTATATTGGAGCCATTGTCCGTGGAAACATAACCAACCTTGCGTTTTAGTGGGGACAGACAGTTAAGGACCTTTGTGTTAAAGACATCCAAAATGTTTTCTGCTGTGTGACGTTTCTCCAAACCAAACATGGCTAGTGTTGCATGTTTCCGAGCACCTTTAAAAACAATGTTAGTGTCAACACCTGAGTTTAGCTTTGCTTTAGCCCCTGAAAAAGAGACCCAGTGTGCAGTGATGCACATGTAATCAGCGCCTGCGCCACTGGTCCACATGTCTGTTGTCAGATGTATAGTGTGAACAGCACTCTTCTGCAAAGCTGCCCCAATCACCTTCAGAACATCTTCATGTAGTGCTGGAACCGCAACTCGGGCAAAATAGAACCGGCTAGGAACCTTCCATTTAGGGCAGAGCGCTGTCACTAATTCTAGAAAACCAACCCCTTCTACAAAAGAAAAAGGGAGAAGGTCCAGAGCTAGCATTTTAGCCAGCTTAGTGTTATACAGACGGGTCATTGGGTGGTTGCGTTCATATTGCGCTTCTGTAAACAACATCTTTTTAATGTTGCCCTGGACCAATGATTTACGGGATGATGATGATCTCTTCGACCCAGTTACGCTCGCTGATGAACTTTCCCGCATTGATGTCTCACTCTCTCCCACACTCTTAGTGTGGCTCCCATGGGGTGTGCTGCTGACATGGGAACTGGGTGTAAGTGAAGTGTTTGAATCGTCTTCTTCTACCTCCTCGTCATCAGCAGATGACAAATCAACGTTTTCATTACGTGCAATTCCGGCTTTCTTGACCGCCTCTAGGTGCGGAAACCATTGGACAGGGTGCCTTCTCTCAAGATGACCTCTCTGGCCTCCGGTACCATAGTTAGAACCAAGCTTACCACGACTAAATCGAAGCTTACAAAGGCTACAAATGGCTACGTTTTCCTTTTTTGGGCAAACACTAAAGAAGTCCCAAACTGGAGACTTGAAATGTCTTCGGGGGCCGGAGGAGGCGGCGATACTGGTGGTGGTGGTCCTGCTGCTAATGACAGATGAAGTGGAGGATGTGGATTGCCGAACTTCAGTACGTTTTGCACTTTCACCACCACGAATTGAGGTCGAGGACGAGGTGGGTACCTTCTTGCGAAGAAATATGGAAGCGGTAGGTTTTGGTGTACTACTTAACTCCAAATCTAATGATTCCATTTCCATTGCCTCCTCGCCGACATCATCATCACGCTCAGCAGCTTCTCGGGATAGGGTCAAAATGTCTCTTTGCTGCATGCCCGGTGGGGCTGCAGTGACCTTTGTGATGACTGGCTCGTCGTCATCGTGAGAGGCTTCATCACCAGCAGTATCTGTCACTTCTTGTTGAGCCTCATCACACTCCATAGGTTTGAGTTTTTGGACGACCTTCCTTTTACGCTTAGGAGGTACCGGTGTCAGATCATGGTGTGCCTCACTCTCAGGCTGCCGTGGTGGTAGTACCCATTCGTCATCCAGATCATCAGAAGGCGGTGGGCTTGAAGAAGATGTAGACACCCCCCTTGATCTTTTCCTTGCTAGGGATGTGGAAGACAATGAATGATCATCAGGAGGAGTGGCTTCCAATGATACCTCAGCTTCATTGTCGATTTCCAAATGTGCCCCTACTTCGGGAGGAACAACTATTGTGGGCACTTGTGAACCTCCATGCACCTTTGCTTGCGCATCTCCTTTTGCTGCCTCTCCTTCCACATGTACTTGGGCGTGTACTTGCACATGGTGTTGTTGTTGCGGCTGTGGTTGTTCAACACTTGTCAGATGAGTTACAACAACCTGTGTTGATTCAGGGACATTGCTGCTACTTTCTTGCGATAAGCCAACATCACTGGTCGATGGTGATTGGAGAAGTACACTGACTGCCTCTGAAGCACTCAAGGGCTTTGACTTAAGTTGGCGTGGTGGTGGAGGCACTGAACCCAATGGAGCAGGGGTGCTGCTCTCAGCTTGGTCCCCAGCAGATCCTGCTGCTGCAGGCGTACTTTTTTTTTTGCTCCCAAAAAAAGTGGCGGGTGGCACACCAGCCTCCTTGGTAACTTGCTTCTTCTGCTCCTTACTAGCAACTTTCTTGCTAGAGGAGCTACGGAGAACTTTCTTTGGGGGCGGGGCCATCTTCTTCAGAGCAGGTCAGACAGCAGGCCGCAGTTGCACGAATTGTAGAGTTGTCTGAGGCCAGACGTGACGTCGCGTGACGTTATGCTGCACACACACACCGCTGCAGGACTTCTTCCTGGCACTGGTGGTTCTCTTGAGTCTTGTGCACCTAAAAAAAATGGAAGACAGAGGAACATCAGTTCAGTTATAGAGCACAAAAAAATCGAAAAACACTGCAAAATCAGCACAATCCCAATCCATCCATGCCCTCCATAATGTTTAAATTCAAGACAACCCACAGAAAGACTAGGCCCATGCAAGACTCACTACCCCTGGGCATAAATAAAGGTTGAAAAGTAGGCAAAATGGTTGGAGGCCTAACAACAAAGCCTGCATTTAAAATGGCCACTTGCCTGACAGCACATGGCCAGTGCCTGTAGCTGCACTCAAAATGGCCACCAGCCACATGGCATGTCCCTCCCCATGAACACCCCCAAAAATCGAAAAACACTGCAAAATCAGCACAATCCCATTCCATCCATGGCCTCCATGATGTTTAAATTCAAGACAGCCCACAGAAAGACTAGGCCCATGCTAGACTCAAATACCCCTGGTGAAAAGGCCACAAGTACAGGCCCAAAAATCGAAAAACACTGCAAAATCAGCACAATCCCATTCCATCCATGGCCTCCATGATGTTTAAATTCAAGACAGCCCACAGAAAGACTAGGCCCATGCTAGACTCAAATACCCCTGGTGAAAAGGCCACAAGTACAGGCCCAAAAATCGAAAAACACTGCAAAATCAGCACAATCCCATTCCATCCATGGCCTCCATGATGTTTAAATTCAAGACAGCCCACAGAAAGACTAGGCCCATACTAGACTCAAATACCCCTGGTGAAAAGGCCACAAGTACAGGCCCAAAAATCGAAAAACACTGCAAAATCAGCACAATCCCATTCAATCCATGGCCTCCATGATGTTTAAATTCAAGACAACCCACAGAAATACTAGGCCCATGCAAGACTCACTACCCCTGGGCATAAATAAAGGTTGAAAAGTAGGCAAAATGGTTGGAGGCCTAACAACAAAGCCTGCATTCAAAATGGCCACTTGCCTGCCAGCACATGGCCAGTGCCTGTAGCTGCACTCAAAATGGCCACCAGCTACATGGCATGTCCCTCCCCATGAACACCCCCAAAAATCGAAAAACACTGCAAAATCAGCACAATCCCATTCCATCCATGGCCTCCATGATGTTTAAATTCAAGACAGCCCACAGAAAGACTAGGCCCATGCTAGACTCAAATACCCCTGGTGAAAAGGCCACAAGTACAGGCCCAAAAATCGAAAAACACTGCAAAATCAGCACAATCCCATTCCATCCATGGCCTCCATGATGTTTAAATTCAAGACAGCCCACAGAAAGACTAGGCCCATGCTAGACTCAAATACCCCTGGTGAAAAGGCCACAAGTACAGGCCCAAAAATCGAAAAACACTGCAAAATCAGCACAATCCCATTCAATCCATGGCCTCCATGATGTTTAAATTCAAGACAACCCACAGAAATACTAGGCCCATGCAAGACTCACTACCCCTGGGCATAAATAAAGGTTGAAAAGTAGGCAAAATGGTTGGAGGCCTAACAACAAAGCCTGCATTCAAAATGGCCACTTGCCTGCCAGCACATGGCCAGTGCCTGTAGCTGCACTCAAAATGGCCACCAGCCACATGGCATGTCCCTCCCCATGAACACCCCCAAAAATCGAAAAACACTGCAAAATCAGCACAATCCCATTCCATCCATGGCCTCCATGATGTTTAAATTCAAGACAGCCCACAGAAAGACTAGGCCCATGCTAGACTCAAATACCCCTGGTGAAAAGGCCACAAGTACAGGCCCAAAAATCGAAAAACACTGCAAAATCAGCACAATCCCATTCCATCCATGGCCTCCATGATGTTTAAATTCAAGACAGCCCACAGAAAGACTAGGCCCATGCTAGACTCAAATACCCCTGGTGAAAAGGCCACAAGTACAGGCCCAAAAATCGAAAAACACTGCAAAATCAGCACAATCCCATTCAATCCATGGCCTCCATGATGTTTAAATTCAAGACAACCCACAGAAATACTAGGCCCATGCAAGACTCACTACCCCTGGGCATAAATAAAGGTTGAAAAGTAGGCAAAATGGTTGGAGGCCTAACAACAAAGCCTGCATTCAAAATGGCCACTTGCCTGCCAGCACATGGCCAGTGCCTGTAGCTGCACTCAAAATGGCCACCAGCCACATGGCATGTCCCTCCCCATGAACACCCCCAAAAATCGAAAAACACTGCAAAATCAGCACAATCCCATTCCATCCATGGCCTCCATGATGTTTAAATTCAAGACAGCCCACAGAAAGACTAGGCCCATGCTAGACTCAAATACCCCTGGTGAAAAGGCCACAAGTACAGGCCCAAAAATCGAAAAACACTGCAAAATCAGCACAATCCCATTCCATCCATGGCCTCCATGATGTTTAAATTCAAGACAGCCCACAGAAAGACTAGGCCCATGCTAGACTCAAATACCCCTGGTGAAAAGGCCACAAGTACAGGCCCAAAAATCGAAAAACACTGCAAAATCAGCACAATCCCATTCAATCCATGGCCTCCATGATGTTTAAATTCAAGACAACCCACAGAAATACTAGGCCCATGCAAGACTCACTACCCCTGGGCATAAATAAAGGTTGAAAAGTAGGCAAAATGGTTGGAGGCCTAACAACAAAGCCTGCATTCAAAATGGCCACTTGCCTGCCAGCACATGGCCAGTGCCTGTAGCTGCACTCAAAATGGCCACCAGCCACATGGCATGTCCCTCCCCATGAACACCCCCAAAAATCGAAAAACACTGCAAAATCAGCACAATCCCATTCCATCCATGGCCTCCATGATGTTTAAATTCAAGACAGCCCACAGAAAGACTAGGCCCATGCTAGACTCAAATACCCCTGGTGAAAAGGCCACAAGTACAGGCCCAAAAATCGAAAAACACTGCAAAATCAGCACAATCCCATTCCATCCATGGCCTCCATGATGTTTAAATTCAAGACAGCCCACAGAAAGACTAGGCCCATGCTAGACTCAAATACCCCTGGTGAAAAGGCCACAAGTACAGGCCCAAAAATCGAAAAACACTGCAAAATCAGCACAATCCCATTCCATCCATGGCCTCCATGATGTTTAAATTCAAGACAGCCCACAGAAAGACTAGGCCCATGCTAGACTCAAATACCCCTGGTGAAAAGGCCACAAGTACAGGCCCAAAAATCGAAAAACACTGCAAAATCAGCACAATCCCATTCAATCCATGGCCTCCATGATGTTTAAATTCAAGACAACCCACAGAAATACTAGGCCCATGCAAGACTCACTACCCCTGGGCATAAATAAAGGTTGAAAAGTAGGCAAAATGGTTGGAGGCCTAACAACAAAGCCTGCATTCAAAATGGCCACTTGCCTGCCAGCACATGGCCAGTGCCTGTAGCTGCACTCAAAATGGCCACCAGCCACATGGCATGTCCCTCCCCATGAACACCCCCAAAAATCGAAAAACACTGCAAAATCAGCACAATCCCATTCCATCCATGGCCTCCATGATGTTTAAATTCAAGACAGCCCACAGAAAGACTAGGCCCATGCTAGACTCAAATACCCCTGGTGAAAAGGCCACAAGTACAGGCCCAAAAATCGAAAAACACTGCAAAATCAGCACAATCCCATTCCATCCATGGCCTCCATGATGTTTAAATTCAAGACAGCCCACAGAAAGACTAGGCCCATGCTAGACTCAAATACCCCTGGTGAAAAGGCCACAAGTACAGGCCCAAAAATCGAAAAACACTGCAAAATCAGCACAATCCCATTCAATCCATGGCCTCCATGATGTTTAAATTCAAGACAACCCACAGAAATACTAGGCCCATGCAAGACTCACTACCCCTGGGCATAAATAAAGGTTGAAAAGTAGGCAAAATGGTTGGAGGCCTAACAACAAAGCCTGCATTCAAAATGGCCACTTGCCTGCCAGCACATGGCCAGTGCCTGTAGCTGCACTCAAAATGGCCACCAGCCACATGGCATGTCCCTCCCCATGAACACCCCCAAAAATCGAAAAACACTGCAAAATCAGCACAATCCCATTCCATCCATGGCCTCCATGATGTTTAAATTCAAGACAGCCCACAGAAAGACTAGGCCCATGCTAGACTCAAATACCCCTGGTGAAAAGGCCACAAGTACAGGCCCAAAAATCGAAAAACACTGCAAAATCAGCACAATCCCATTCCATCCATGGCCTCCATGATGTTTAAATTCAAGACAGCCCACAGAAAGACTAGGCCCATGCTAGACTCAAATACCCCTGGTGAAAAGGCCACAAGTACAGGCCCAAAAATCGAAAAACACTGCAAAATCAGCACAATCCCATTCAATCCATGGCCTCCATGATGTTTAAATTCAAGACAACCCACAGAAATACTAGGCCCATGCAAGACTCACTACCCCTGGGCATAAATAAAGGTTGAAAAGTAGGCAAAATGGTTGGAGGCCTAACAACAAAGCCTGCATTCAAAATGGCCACTTGCCTGCCAGCACATGGCCAGTGCCTGTAGCTGCACTCAAAATGGCCACCAGCCACATGGCATGTCCCTCCCCATGAACACCCCCAAAAATCGAAAAACACTGCAAAATCAGCACAATCCCATTCCATCCATGGCCTCCATGATGTTTAAATTCAAGACAGCCCACAGAAAGACTAGGCCCATGCTAGACTCAAATACCCCTGGTGAAAAGGCCACAAGTACAGGCCCAAAAATCGAAAAACACTGCAAAATCAGCACAATCCCATTCCATCCATGGCCTCCATGATGTTTAAATTCAAGACAGCCCACAGAAAGACTAGGCCCATGCTAGACTCAAATACCCCTGGTGAAAAGGCCACAAGTACAGGCCCAAAAATCGAAAAACACTGCAAAATCAGCACAATCCCATTCAATCCATGGCCTCCATGATGTTTAAATTCAAGACAACCCACAGAAATACTAGGCCCATGCAAGACTCACTACCCCTGGGCATAAATAAAGGTTGAAAAGTAGGCAAAATGGTTGGAGGCCTAACAACAAAGCCTGCATTCAAAATGGCCACTTGCCTGCCAGCACATGGCCAGTGCCTGTAGCTGCACTCAAAATGGCCACCAGCCACATGGCATGTCCCTCCCCATGAACACCCCCAAAAATCGAAAAACACTGCAAAATCAGCACAATCCCATTCCATCCATGGCCTCCATGATGTTTAAATTCAAGACAGCCCACAGAAAGACTAGGCCCATGCTAGACTCAAATACCCCTGGTGAAAAGGCCACAAGTACAGGCCCAAAAATCGAAAAACACTGCAAAATCAGCACAATCCCATTCCATCCATGGCCTCCATGATGTTTAAATTCAAGACAGCCCACAGAAAGACTAGGCCCATGCTAGACTCAAATACCCCTGGTGAAAAGGCCACAAGTACAGGCCCAAAAATCGAAAAACACTGCAAAATCAGCACAATCCCATTCAATCCATGGCCTCCATGATGTTTAAATTCAAGACAACCCACAGAAATACTAGGCCCATGCAAGACTCACTACCCCTGGGCATAAATAAAGGTTGAAAAGTAGGCAAAATGGTTGGAGGCCTAACAACAAAGCCTGCATTCAAAATGGCCACTTGCCTGCCAGCACATGGCCAGTGCCTGTAGCTGCACTCAAAATGGCCACCAGCCACATGGCATGTCCCTCCCCATGAACACCCCCAAAAATCGAAAAACACTGCAAAATCAGCACAATCCCATTCCATCCATGGCCTCCATGATGTTTAAATTCAAGACAGCCCACAGAAAGACTAGGCCCATGCTAGACTCAAATACCCCTGGTGAAAAGGCCACAAGTACAGGCCCAAAAATCGAAAAACACTGCAAAATCAGCACAATCCCATTCCATCCATGGCCTCCATGATGTTTAAATTCAAGACAGCCCACAGAAAGACTAGGCCCATGCTAGACTCAAATACCCCTGGTGAAAAGGCCACAAGTACAGGCCCAAAAATCGAAAAACACTGCAAAATCAGCACAATCCCATTCCATCCATGGCCTCCATGATGTTTAAATTCAAGACAGCCCACAGAAAGACTAGGCCCATGCTAGACTCAAATACCCCTGGTGAAAAGGCCACAAGTACAGGCCCAAAAATCGAAAAACACTGCAAAATCAGCACAATCCCATTCAATCCATGGCCTCCATGATGTTTAAATTCAAGACAACCCACAGAAATACTAGGCCCATGCAAGACTCACTACCCCTGGGCATAAATAAAGGTTGAAAAGTAGGCAAAATGGTTGGAGGCCTAACAACAAAGCCTGCATTCAAAATGGCCACTTGCCTGCCAGCACATGGCCAGTGCCTGTAGCTGCACTCAAAATGGCCACCAGCCACATGGCATGTCCCTCCCCATGAACACCCCCAAAAATCGAAAAACACTGCAAAATCAGCACAATCCCATTCCATCCATGGCCTCCATGATGTTTAAATTCAAGACAGCCCACAGAAAGACTAGGCCCATGCTAGACTCAAATACCCCTGGTGAAAAGGCCACAAGTACAGGCCCAAAAATCGAAAAACACTGCAAAATCAGCACAATCCCATTCCATCCATGGCCTCCATGATGTTTAAATTCAAGACAGCCCACAGAAAGACTAGGCCCATGCTAGACTCAAATACCCCTGGTGAAAAGGCCACAAGTACAGGCCCAAAAATCGAAAAACACTGCAAAATCAGCACAATCCCATTCAATCCATGGCCTCCATGATGTTTAAATTCAAGACAACCCACAGAAATACTAGGCCCATGCAAGACTCACTACCCCTGGGCATAAATAAAGGTTGAAAAGTAGGCAAAATGGTTGGAGGCCTAACAACAAAGCCTGCATTCAAAATGGCCACTTGCCTGCCAGCACATGGCCAGTGCCTGTAGCTGCACTCAAAATGGCCACCAGCCACATGGCATGTCCCTCCCCATGAACACCCCCAAAAATCGAAAAACACTGCAAAATCAGCACAATCCCATTCAATCCATGGCCTCCATGATGTTTAAATTCAAGACAGCCCACAGAAAGACTAGGCCCATGCTAGACTCAAATACCCCTGGTGAAAAGGCCACAAGTACAGGCCCAAAAATCGAAAAACACTGCAAAATCAGCACAATCCCATTCCATCCATGGCCTCCATGATGTTTAAATTCAAGACAGCCCACAGAAAGACTAGGCCCATGCTAGACTCAAATACCCCTGGTGAAAAGGCCACAAGTACAGGCCCAAAAATCGAAAAACACTGCAAAATCAGCACAATCCCATTCAATCCATGGCCTCCATGATGTTTAAATTCAAGACAACCCACAGAAATACTAGGCCCATGCAAGACTCACTACCCCTGGGCATAAATAAAGGTTGAAAAGTAGGCAAAATGGTTGGAGGCCTAACAACAAAGCCTGCATTCAAAATGGCCACTTGCCTGCCAGCACATGGCCAGTGCCTGTAGCTGCACTCAAAATGGCCACCAGCCACATGGCATGTCCCTCCCCATGAACACCCCCAAAAATCGAAAAACACTGCAAAATCAGCACAATCCCATTCCATCCATGGCCTCCATGATGTTTAAATTCAAGACAGCCCACAGAAAGACTAGGCCCATGCTAGACTCAAATACCCCTGGTGAAAAGGCCACAAGTACAGGCCCAAAAATCGAAAAACACTGCAAAATCAGCACAATCCCATTCCATCCATGGCCTCCATGATGTTTAAATTCAAGACAGCCCACAGAAAGACTAGGCCCATGCTAGACTCAAATACCCCTGGTGAAAAGGCCACAAGTACAGGCCCAAAAATCGAAAAACACTGCAAAATCAGCACAATCCCATTCCATCCATGGCCTCCATGATGTTTAAATTCAAGACAGCCCACAGAAAGACTAGGCCCATGCTAGACTCAAATACCCCTGGTGAAAAGGCCACAAGTACAGGCCCAAAAACCGAAAAACACTGCAAAATCAGCACAATCCCATTCCATCCATGGCCTCCATGATGTTTAAATTCAAGACAGCCCACAGAAAGACTAGGCCCATGCTAGACTCAAATACCCCTGGTGAAAAGGCCACAAGTACAGGCCCAAAAATCGAAAAACACTGCAAAATCAGCACAATCCCATTCAATCCATGGCCTCCATGATGTTTAAATTCAAGACAACCCACAGAAATACTAGGCCCATGCAAGACTCACTACCCCTGGGCATAAATAAAGGTTGAAAAGTAGGCAAAATGGTTGGAGGCCTAACAACAAAGCCTGCATTCAAAATGGCCACTTGCCTGCCAGCACATGGCCAGTGCCTGTAGCTGCACTCAAAATGGCCACCAGCCACATGGCATGTCCCTCCCCATGAACACCCCCAAAAATCGAAAAACACTGCAAAATCAGCACAATCCCATTCCATCCATGGCCTCCATGATGTTTAAATTCAAGACAGCCCACAGAAAGACTAGGCCCATGCTAGACTCAAATACCCCTGGTGAAAAGGCCACAAGTACAGGCCCAAAAATCGAAAAACACTGCAAAATCAGCACAATCCCATTCCATCCATGGCCTCCATGATGTTTAAATTCAAGACAGCCCACAGAAAGACTAGGCCCATGCTAGACTCAAATACCCCTGGTGAAAAGGCCACAAGTACAGGCCCAAAAATCGAAAAACACTGCAAAATCAGCACAATCCCATTCCATCCATGGCCTCCATGATGTTTAAATTCAAGACAGCCCACAGAAAGACTAGGCCCATGCTAGACTCAAATACCCCTGGTGAAAAGGCCACAAGTACAGGCCCAAAAATCGAAAAACACTGCAAAATCAGCACAATCCCATTCAATCCATGGCCTCCATGATGTTTAAATTCAAGACAACCCACAGAAATACTAGGCCCATGCAAGACTCACTACCCCTGGGCATAAATAAAGGTTGAAAAGTAGGCAAAATGGTTGGAGGCCTAACAACAAAGCCTGCATTCAAAATGGCCACTTGCCTGCCAGCACATGGCCAGTGCCTGTAGCTGCACTCAAAATGGCCACCAGCCACATGGCATGTCCCTCCCCATGAACACCCCCAAAAATCGAAAAACACTGCAAAATCAGCACAATCCCATTCCATCCATGGCCTCCATGATGTTTAAATTCAAGACAGCCCACAGAAAGACTAGGCCCATGCTAGACTCAAATACCCCTGGTGAAAAGGCCACAAGTACAGGCCCAAAAATCGAAAAACACTGCAAAATCAGCACAATCCCATTCCATCCATGGCCTCCATGATGTTTAAATTCAAGACAGCCCACAGAAAGACTAGGCCCATGCTAGACTCAAATACCCCTGGTGAAAAGGCCACAAGTACAGGCCCAAAAATCGAAAAACACTGCAAAATCAGCACAATCCCATTCAATCCATGGCCTCCATGATGTTTAAATTCAAGACAACCCACAGAAATACTAGGCCCATGCAAGACTCACTACCCCTGGGCATAAATAAAGGTTGAAAAGTAGGCAAAATGGTTGGAGGCCTAACAACAAAGCCTGCATTCAAAATGGCCACTTGCCTGCCAGCACATGGCCAGTGCCTGTAGCTGCACTCAAAATGGCCACCAGCCACATGGCATGTCCCTCCCCACGAACACCCCCAAAAATCGAAAAACACTGCAAAATCAGCACAATCCCATTCCATCCATGGCCTCCATGATGTTTAAATTCAAGACAGCCCACAGAAAGACTAGGCCCATGCTAGACTCAAATACCCCTGGTGAAAAGGCCACAAGTACAGGCCCAAAAATCGAAAAACACTGCAAAATCAGCACAATCCCATTCCATCCATGGCCTCCATGATGTTTAAATTCAAGACAGCCCACAGAAAGACTAGGCCCATGCTAGACTCAAATACCCCTGGTGAAAAGGCCACAAGTACAGGCCCAAAAATCGAAAAACACTGCAAAATCAGCACAATCCCATTCAATCCATGGCCTCCATGATGTTTAAATTCAAGACAACCCACAGAAATACTAGGCCCATGCAAGACTCACTACCCCTGGGCATAAATAAAGGTTGAAAAGTAGGCAAAATGGTTGGAGGCCTAACAACAAAGCCTGCATTCAAAATGGCCACTTGCCTGCCAGCACATGGCCAGTGCCTGTAGCTGCACTCAAAATGGCCACCAGCCACATGGCATGTCCCTCCCCATGAACACCCCCAAAAATCGAAAAACACTGCAAAATCAGCACAATCCCATTCCATCCATGGCCTCCATGATGTTTAAATTCAAGACAGCCCACAGAAAGACTAGGCCCATGCTAGACTCAAATACCCCTGGTGAAAAGGCCACAAGTACAGGCCCAAAAATCGAAAAACACTGCAAAATCAGCACAATCCCATTCCATCCATGGCCTCCATGATGTTTAAATTCAAGACAGCCCACAGAAAGACTAGGCCCATGCTAGACTCAAATACCCCTGGTGAAAAGGCCACAAGTACAGGCCCAAAAATCGAAAAACACTGCAAAATCAGCACAATCCCATTCCATCCATGGCCTCCATGATGTTTAAATTCAAGACAGCCCACAGAAAGACTAGGCCCATGCTAGACTCAAATACCCCTGGTGAAAAGGCCACAAGTACAGGCCCAAAAATCGAAAAACACTGCAAAATCAGCACAATCCCATTCAATCCATGGCCTCCATGATGTTTAAATTCAAGACAACCCACAGAAATACTAGGCCCATGCAAGACTCACTACCCCTGGGCATAAATAAAGGTTGAAAAGTAGGCAAAATGGTTGGAGGCCTAACAACAAAGCCTGCATTCAAAATGGCCACTTGCCTGCCAGCACATGGCCAGTGCCTGTAGCTGCACTCAAAATGGCCACCAGCCACATGGCATGTCCCTCCCCATGAACACCCCCAAAAATCGAAAAACACTGCAAAATCAGCACAATCCCATTCCATCCATGGCCTCCATGATGTTTAAATTCAAGACAGCCCACAGAAAGACTAGGCCCATGCTAGACTCAAATACCCCTGGTGAAAAGGCCACAAGTACAGGCCCAAAAATCGAAAAACACTGCAAAATCAGCACAATCCCATTCCATCCATGGCCTCCATGATGTTTAAATTCAAGACAGCCCACAGAAAGACTAGGCCCATGCTAGACTCAAATACCCCTGGTGAAAAGGCCACAAGTACAGGCCCAAAAATCGAAAAACACTGCAAAATCAGCACAATCCCATTCAATCCATGGCCTCCATGATGTTTAAATTCAAGACAACCCACAGAAATACTAGGCCCATGCAAGACTCACTACCCCTGGGCATAAATAAAGGTTGAAAAGTAGGCAAAATGGTTGGAGGCCTAACAACAAAGCCTGCATTCAAAATGGCCACTTGCCTGCCAGCACATGGCCAGTGCCTGTAGCTGCACTCAAAATGGCCACCAGCCACATGGCATGTCCCTCCCCATGAACACCCCCAAAAATCGAAAAACACTGCAAAATCAGCACAATCCCATTCAATCCATGGCCTCCATGATGTTTAAATTCAAGACAGCCCACAGAAAGACTAGGCCCATGCTAGACTCAAATACCCCTGGTGAAAAGGCCACAAGTACAGGCCCAAAAATCGAAAAACACTGCAAAATCAGCACAATCCCATTCCATCCATGGCCTCCATGATGTTTAAATTCAAGACAGCCCACAGAAAGACTAGGCCCATGCTAGACTCAAATACCCCTGGTGAAAAGGCCACAAGTACAGGCCCAAAAATCGAAAAACACTGCAAAATCAGCACAATCCCATTCAATCCATGGCCTCCATGATGTTTAAATTCAAGACAACCCACAGAAATACTAGGCCCATGCAAGACTCACTACCCCTGGGCATAAATAAAGGTTGAAAAGTAGGCAAAATGGTTGGAGGCCTAACAACAAAGCCTGCATTCAAAATGGCCACTTGCCTGCCAGCACATGGCCAGTGCCTGTAGCTGCACTCAAAATGGCCACCAGCCACATGGCATGTCCCTCCCCATGAACACCCCCAAAAATCGAAAAACACTGCAAAATCAGCACAATCCCATTCCATCCATGGCCTCCATGATGTTTAAATTCAAGACAGCCCACAGAAAGACTAGGCCCATGCTAGACTCAAATACCCCTGGTGAAAAGGCCACAAGTACAGGCCCAAAAATCGAAAAACACTGCAAAATCAGCACAATCCCATTCCATCCATGGCCTCCATGATGTTTAAATTCAAGACAGCCCACAGAAAGACTAGGCCCATGCTAGACTCAAATACCCCTGGTGAAAAGGCCACAAGTACAGGCCCAAAAATCGAAAAACACTGCAAAATCAGCACAATCCCATTCCATCCATGGCCTCCATGATGTTTAAATTCAAGACAGCCCACAGAAAGACTAGGCCCATGCTAGACTCAAATACCCCTGGTGAAAAGGCCACAAGTACAGGCCCAAAAACCGAAAAACACTGCAAAATCAGCACAATCCCATTCCATCCATGGCCTCCATGATGTTTAAATTCAAGACAGCCCACAGAAAGACTAGGCCCATGCTAGACTCAAATACCCCTGGTGAAAAGGCCACAAGTACAGGCCCAAAAATCGAAAAACACTGCAAAATCAGCACAATCCCATTCAATCCATGGCCTCCATGATGTTTAAATTCAAGACAACCCACAGAAATACTAGGCCCATGCAAGACTCACTACCCCTGGGCATAAATAAAGGTTGAAAAGTAGGCAAAATGGTTGGAGGCCTAACAACAAAGCCTGCATTCAAAATGGCCACTTGCCTGCCAGCACATGGCCAGTGCCTGTAGCTGCACTCAAAATGGCCACCAGCCACATGGCATGTCCCTCCCCATGAACACCCCCAAAAATCGAAAAACACTGCAAAATCAGCACAATCCCATTCCATCCATGGCCTCCATGATGTTTAAATTCAAGACAGCCCACAGAAAGACTAGGCCCATGCTAGACTCAAATACCCCTGGTGAAAAGGCCACAAGTACAGGCCCAAAAATCGAAAAACACTGCAAAATCAGCACAATCCCATTCCATCCATGGCCTCCATGATGTTTAAATTCAAGACAGCCCACAGAAAGACTAGGCCCATGCTAGACTCAAATACCCCTGGTGAAAAGGCCACAAGTACAGGCCCAAAAATCGAAAAACACTGCAAAATCAGCACAATCCCATTCCATCCATGGCCTCCATGATGTTTAAATTCAAGACAGCCCACAGAAAGACTAGGCCCATGCTAGACTCAAATACCCCTGGTGAAAAGGCCACAAGTACAGGCCCAAAAATCGAAAAACACTGCAAAATCAGCACAATCCCATTCAATCCATGGCCTCCATGATGTTTAAATTCAAGACAACCCACAGAAATACTAGGCCCATGCAAGACTCACTACCCCTGGGCATAAATAAAGGTTGAAAAGTAGGCAAAATGGTTGGAGGCCTAACAACAAAGCCTGCATTCAAAATGGCCACTTGCCTGCCAGCACATGGCCAGTGCCTGTAGCTGCACTCAAAATGGCCACCAGCCACATGGCATGTCCCTCCCCATGAACACCCCCAAAAATCGAAAAACACTGCAAAATCAGCACAATCCCATTCCATCCATGGCCTCCATGATGTTTAAATTCAAGACAGCCCACAGAAAGACTAGGCCCATGCTAGACTCAAATACCCCTGGTGAAAAGGCCACAAGTACAGGCCCAAAAATCGAAAAACACTGCAAAATCAGCACAATCCCATTCCATCCATGGCCTCCATGATGTTTAAATTCAAGACAGCCCACAGAAAGACTAGGCCCATGCTAGACTCAAATACCCCTGGTGAAAAGGCCACAAGTACAGGCCCAAAAATCGAAAAACACTGCAAAATCAGCACAATCCCATTCAATCCATGGCCTCCATGATGTTTAAATTCAAGACAACCCACAGAAATACTAGGCCCATGCAAGACTCACTACCCCTGGGCATAAATAAAGGTTGAAAAGTAGGCAAAATGGTTGGAGGCCTAACAACAAAGCCTGCATTCAAAATGGCCACTTGCCTGCCAGCACATGGCCAGTGCCTGTAGCTGCACTCAAAATGGCCACCAGCCACATGGCATGTCCCTCCCCATGAACACCCCCAAAAATCGAAAAACACTGCAAAATCAGCACAATCCCATTCCATCCATGGCCTCCATGATGTTTAAATTCAAGACAGCCCACAGAAAGACTAGGCCCATGCTAGACTCAAATACCCCTGGTGAAAAGGCCACAAGTACAGGCCCAAAAATCGAAAAACACTGCAAAATCAGCACAATCCCATTCCATCCATGGCCTCCATGATGTTTAAATTCAAGACAGCCCACAGAAAGACTAGGCCCATGCTAGACTCAAATACCCCTGGTGAAAAGGCCACAAGTACAGGCCCAAAAATCGAAAAACACTGCAAAATCAGCACAATCCCATTCAATCCATGGCCTCCATGATGTTTAAATTCAAGACAACCCACAGAAATACTAGGCCCATGCAAGACTCACTACCCCTGGGCATAAATAAAGGTTGAAAAGTAGGCAAAATGGTTGGAGGCCTAACAACAAAGCCTGCATTCAAAATGGCCACTTGCCTGCCAGCACATGTCCAGTGCCTGTAGCTGCACTCAAAATGGCCACCAGCCACATGGCATGTCCCTCCCCATGAACACCCCCAAAAATCGAAAAACACTGCAAAATCAGCACAATCCCATTCCATCCATGGCCTCCATGATGTTTAAATTCAAGACAGCCCACAGAAAGACTAGGCCCATGCTAGACTCAAATACCCCTGGTGAAAAGGCCACAAGTACAGGCCCAAAAATCGAAAAACACTGCAAAATCAGCACAATCCCATTCCATCCATGGCCTCCATGATGTTTAAATTCAAGACAGCCCACAGAAAGACTAGGCCCATGCTAGACTCAAATACCCCTGGTGAAAAGGCCACAAGTACAGGCCCAAAAATCGAAAAACACTGCAAAATCAGCACAATCCCATTCCATCCATGGCCTCCATGATGTTTAAATTCAAGACAGCCCACAGAAAGACTAGGCCCATGCTAGACTCAAATACCCCTGGTGAAAAGGCCACAAGTACAGGCCCAAAAATCGAAAAACACTGCAAAATCAGCACAATCCCATTCAATCCATGGCCTCCATGATGTTTAAATTCAAGACAACCCACAGAAATACTAGGCCCATGCAAGACTCACTACCCCTGGGCATAAATAAAGGTTGAAAAGTAGGCAAAATGGTTGGAGGCCTAACAACAAAGCCTGCATTCAAAATGGCCACTTGCCTGCCAGCACATGGCCAGTGCCTGTAGCTGCACTCAAAATGGCCACCAGCCACGTGGCATGTCCCTCCCCATGAACACCCCCAAAAATCGAAAAACACTGCAAAATCAGCACAATCCCATTCCATCCATGGCCTCCATGATGTTTAAATTCAAGACAGCCCACAGAAAGACTAGGCCCATGCTAGACTCAAATACCCCTGGTGAAAAGGCCACAAGTACAGGCCCAAAAACCGAAAAACACTGCAAAATCAGCACAATCCCATTCCATCCATGGCCTCCATGATGTTTAAATTCAAGACAGCCCACAGAAAGACTAGGCCCATGCTAGACTCAAATACCCCTGGTGAAAAGGCCACAAGTACAGGCCCAAAAATCGAAAAACACTGCAAAATCAGCACAATCCCATTCAATCCATGGCCTCCATGATGTTTAAATTCAAGACAACCCACAGAAATACTAGGCCCATGCAAGACTCACTACCCCTGGGCATAAATAAAGGTTGAAAAGTAGGCAAAATGGTTGGAGGCCTAACAACAAAGCCTGCATTCAAAATGGCCACTTGCCTGCCAGCACATGGCCAGTGCCTGTAGCTGCACTCAAAATGGCCACCAGCCACATGGCATGTCCCTCCCCATGAACACCCCCAAAAATCGAAAAACACTGCAAAATCAGCACAATCCCATTCCATCCATGGCCTCCATGATGTTTAAATTCAAGACAGCCCACAGAAAGACTAGGCCCATGCTAGACTCAAATACCCCTGGTGAAAAGGCCACAAGTACAGGCCCAAAAATCGAAAAACACTGCAAAATCAGCACAATCCCATTCCATCCATGGCCTCCATGATGTTTAAATTCAAGACAGCCCACAGAAAGACTAGGCCCATGCTAGACTCATATACCCCTGGTGAAAAGGCCACAAGTACAGGCCCAAAAATCGAAAAACACTGCAAAATCAGCACAATCCCATTCCATCCATGGCCTCCATGATGTTTAAATTCAAGACAGCCCACAGAAAGACTAGGCCCATGCACCACTCACTACCCCTGGTCAAGGCCCCAACAACAGGTCAAAAATCGAAAAACACAAAATTTTACAAAAAAAAAAAAATCGAAAAACACAGAAAAATCAGCACAATCCCAATTCATCTATGGCCTCCATGATGTTTAAGTTCAAGACAACCCACAGAAAGAATCAGTCCACCCACCACTGAGTACCCCTGGGGAAAAGGCCCCAAAACAGCCCAAAAATCGAAAATCCCAAAATTTTAGTTGCAGCAACTGTAATGCCCCAAACAAACTTACTTGTAAAATTTCTAATCCAACAGTGATCCAAAGAAAGTCAAAAAGGCCTCAAATCCAAAGATCCAGCAGCATCCACAAAAAGTAATCCTTCCAGGTCCACATCCGAATGAAAAGTGACCAGGAGATGGACAAAGCACTGGGAGGAGCCTGCTGAACAGGAACAGGAAGTTGAAGACTATGGGGCACTTCCTTCCTCCCACCCCCCTGCCCCCCTCCCCAAAATGGACTCCTCGCTAAAAAAGTGCAGGCAAATGTCAAACTAAGGAGTTATTCACATAAAAATCATCATTTCTAGAAGGTTTATGCTGCTTGCTGGTGGATTTCTTGTGCAGAATTGCAAATTTATATTTTCGCTCGCCGCATCTCAAATCTCGCAATTGCGAAGTACCGCGAGACGTGATCTCGTCGTACTCGCGTTGACAAACTATCGCTGGCAAGCCGCGATGACGTAATCGCGCTCGCCAATTCCCGCGGGATCACACAGCAAGATCCAAAATGGCGCAGCACTCGCAAACTATCGAAAAAAACAACTCGGCAAACGATGATAAACGCCGCGCGCCGCAAAAATTGTATCACCAACGCCGCGCGCCGCCAAAAAAATCCGCTGCGTGCGAATTTGCGGATTTTGCGGGAAATCCGCAAATCTCGCGGATTGCGGATTTCCCGAAAATCCGCAAAATCCGCGAGCGGAACGGATTTTCCACCCACGCTTACTAGAAGCAGGGATCCCCTTTCAGATTTTCATGGTCCATTTCGTGTTCAGGTGGCCCTACCCTTCTCCGTCCTCTAAGGGATGTCCCTGAGTTTCTTCTTCTTCCACTCGGCCCTAAGTATCTTCTGTAGCTATTTACAAAGTCTTTACTGCGCATCAATGATAAGATTTTCTCCTAGTGCACAGAGTACGTAGTCTAAGAGTTCCATATGAAGGACTATTGAATCATAGGCAGGTATTTCAGGGCCAAATGTAGGAAAAGTCAGTCTGTTTAAGATCAAGTCACTTATCTTGCTTAGGAAAGGGGGATTTGGAACGGTGATTGTCAGTAAGCCTTCAATTTCCAGTCCAGGTACCAACAATATCACTTCCAACTTATAGTTCGGGGCCGTATCGGTCACCAGCACCGACCTCACCCTCACTGATCTCAGTACACCTGGCATTTGTCAAAGGGTAGGTCCACTCCGGAGTGGCGTGTCTTCTGCAAGGTACTCTCACCCTCCTTGATCTCCTCGGACCCTTTTCCTCTGACTCTTGGTCTTCTTTTTCCGGGTCTGATTCTTCGGATACAGGCGCAAGATCTTTTTCAGATGTCAGCCTCACATTCAACCTCTTCCGCCTTTCAGGCCAACTTGCCTCGGTGCCCTTTACTCCTCTGTTCCTTATCGGCACAACTTGCTCATCACGACCTTCAGCTTCTCCAGAGTTGGGATCACCCTCACAGCAGCTTTCCCATTCAGTGGCAGTTTCAGTGTCACTGTCGCTGTGATCTCCCTCAGCTCGGTCGGATGAGTTACCAGCTTCTTCAGACACCCCCACAGCTTGACTTGTCCCCTCTTGTGGATCTTCCTCCACAGCTGGATTTTCTTCTACGAGAGGAGCTGTTTCTTCCAGGGGCGCTGGTACTCTTCGGGTGTGCGAAGCATGTATCCAATTTGGCAATCCACCGCACTTCACAGCAGTGTTCGTCACCAGGATGACTTGGAACGGCCCTCGCCAGCGGACGTCCAAGCAGCTCTTCCTCACGTGCTTCCGTACTAGCACCCAGTCTCCGGGACACAGGTCGTGACAGAGGTCTCTAGAAGCTGGGATTTCTGCCGTCTGCACCTGAAGGGACACAGAATGGATGACGTCAGATAATCCTTTGCAGTAATCAAGAATCAGATCATCTGTGATATTCAGCAAGGCCGCTGATGGGACGGATGGCAACCTCATAGCTCTTCCCATTAGCACCTCATGAGGTGAAAGTCCCGTTCTCCTGTCTGGTGTACTACGCATACTCATTAACACCAAGGGTAAAGCATCTGGCCATTTCAGAGATGTGGATGAACACACTTTCGCCATTCGTGCCTTGAGTGTTCCATTTATTTGTTCCACTATGCCAGAAGCCTCCGGTCGATAGCTACAATGCAGTCTCTGGTCAATGTTTAATGCAGAGCAGAGCATCTTCACAACTTCACTGTTAAAATGTGTTCCTCTGTCCGATTCCAAAGAGGTCGGGACCCCGAATCTAGGTACTAACTCCCTCAACAATAATTTAGCTACTGTGAGTGTATCGCACCTGCGAGTGGGATATGCTTCGACCCATCTGGAGAACACACATACAATTATCAAGACATATCTGAGGCTGTTACACTTAGGCATCTCAATAAAATCCAATTGCATTCTGTTGAAAGGCCCTCCAGACCTTCCCACATGACTCAACGTAACTGGTGTCCTCTTTCCAACATTCATCTGTTGACACGTAACACACCTCTGACACACTGCTTCCGCAGCCGTTATGAACTTTGGGTTATACCAAGTCTGCCTGAACACTCGTATCATAGCATCTCTTCCCAAATGCACAGAACCATGTATCTGACGAGCCATCGGGCTCACCAGTTCATTTGGCAACACCGCTCTCCCATCTGCCGAGATCCACAAATCTAGATCCCCTTTGGTACAGCCAGAAGTCACCCACACTCTTTTCTCAAAATCTGACGCTTGTTCCTGCATCTTCCTTAATTCATCCCAAGTATCTGCCACTTCAAGTACCATGTTTAGCTCGGTCCCTCTGTGTATTCCCTCAACAACCTGGTCCGTAAAGGAGTAAGCTTGTTCGGCACAATAGCGTGCTACCTCATCCGCAAATCTGTTACCCAGGGATACAAAATCAGCACCCTTACTATGTGCTGTGCACTTTACCACTGCAATTTCTGCTGGTCCCTGCAGAGCTTCCAGCAGTAACCTGACAAATTCTCCATTCCTGATAGGGGAACCTGATGATGTCATATAACCCCTTTGAGACCATAACTGACCAAAGTCATGAACCACACCGAACCCGTATCTGCTGTCGGTGTATATGGTGACTCGAATCTTGTTGGCTGCCAAACAGGCACACGTCAACGCGACTATCTCAGCCACCTGAGCGGAGTGTACTCCTTCTAAACAGGCGGCTTCGATTATTCCATGAATCGTGCAAACGGCAAAAGCTGCCCTTAGCTGTCCAGCATTGTCCCTTATACATGAGCCATCTACGAAGAGAATTTCATCAGGGTCTTCCAAAGCTCATCGACAATGTCTGGTCTAGGTTTGGTGCATAGTTCAGTCACTTCAAGGCAGTCATGGTCTTCACAATCTTCATCTAGAACATTTGGCAATGGCATCAAAGTAGCAGGATTCAAAACTGAGCACCTCTTTAGGGTCACATTCTCCGCAGCAAGTATAACCTGCTCGTAACGTGTGAGCCTGTTGTTAGTCAGGTGCTGCGTTTTGGTCCGTGTCATTAACAATTCTACTGAATGTGGAACGTGTACCACCAATGGATGCCCCATTACAATGCTCTCACAACGCTCAATGCTGACACCCGATTTGAGACATCCGGGCAACGCTGCGGCTACTGGATCTAAGGTAGCCGAGAAATATGCAAATGGTCTACGAGCACCTCCGTGATCTTGGGTCAAAACTGCTAACGCGCAGCCCTCTCGCTCGCAGCAGAACAATGAAAACAATTTTGTGTAATCAGGCATTCCCAGGGCCGGGGCCTGACATAAGTCTTCTCTCAACACTAGGAAAGCCATCATGCAGTCTGTGTCCCATGGTACCGGATCACTCACGTCCTTGAGCGTCAGTTTCTGTAAAGGCTTCGCTTTTAGTGAGAAATTTGCAATCCACTGCCGACAGTAGCCAACCATTCCCAGGAACATTCTAACCTCTCTTTGTGTGGTAGGCACCATCATTTTCATTATTGCCTCTATTCTGTCTGGGGACACTTTTCTTATTCCCTTCTTTATCCTGTGTCCCAAATACTGTACTTCTGGAAGACAGTATTGTAGCTCGCTGGGGGAACCATTTTCTGCCAGATGGTTCAACAACGCAATGGTGTCTATTCTACAGGCATCTTCTGTCTCTGACGCAACAAGGAGGTCGTCTATATACTGTACAAGAACCGAGTTCTGGGGCAGTACTAGACTTTCAAGATTCTTCTTCAACAATTGATTAAAGATCGATGGACTTTCTGTATACCCCTGTGGGATACGACACCATGTTAATACACGATTTTCCAGCTTAAAAGCGAAAAGAAATTGGCTCTCCTCATGTAAAGGTATAGAGAAAAAAGCCTGACACAAATCTATCACAGTGAACCACTCAGCCTGTGCTGGAATCTGAAACAGTATCACTGATGGATTCAGTACCACTGGACAGCATGGAACAACGATGTCATTTACCTTTTGTAAATCCTGCACAATCCTGAACTTCCCGCTAGGTTTTTGCAAGCCCATAATCGGAGAGTTACACGGACTGCCCATTATTTCTTTCAGGATTCCCTGTTTTATCATGGACTCAATCACAGGTTTTATTCCCGCAATTGTTTCTGGGGTCAGCTTGTACTGGGGTGTTCTTGGAAATTCTGCATCTCGTCTCACTTGTATTCTGACTGGCTCTACGCCCTTGATTAGTCCAATCTCTTCTCCTGTGAAATCCCAAACCTCCTGTCTGACTGTTTCCCTCAAGTCCCAGGGGAGTTCCTCTACTGTTAGTGCAGGATACAATTCTATGCACAGACGTGTGTTTGCGACCTTAAAGGCCGCGTCATCATCATTTGTCTCCAACTCTACTCCCTTTGGTGTACAGTAGATGGTGCAGTTGAGTTTACAGAACAAGTCCCTTCCTAGCAGAGACACAGGACTAGAATCACATACGACAAATTGATGGTTGTCCCTGAAGTTTCCTATTTTCACTGGAACTGGCTCGGTCAGTGGATTCATCATTTTCCTATTCGCTACACCCACAACTTGAATGGTCTGTCCTGACAGAGGCAGGTTAGGGACCACTGCGGACCGTACAGTAGAACGAGTCGCACCCGTATCCACCAGAAAGGTAGTGGGGTGTCTAGCTACCTCCGCATCTACAAAGGGTCCCCTCTGGTCTATCTCTAATGCTGCTCCTAAGGTGCATTCCTCCTCTGCATCCAGACACCTTCCTGTCACTGGATTAAAAGCATAGTATTCATCTCCGTCTATCAGGAGGGGCATCTGCTGGTATATCCTATTTCCTGCTCCGATCTTCGGTGGCTGGGGAACGGGGGCTCTAGGAGCGGAAGTCCCCCCTTTTGCCACTTTGAGCTTGACTACTGTTGATCTCGGAGTTTGGGGAGTCTGACTCTCCTCTTCCTCCTCCTGTACTTGATTCTCTGGGTTATGGGGACACTCACGCCTCCAGTGCCCGATCTCGTGACACTGATGGCACCTTGTTGTCTTTTTCAGAGTCGCCAGATCCACCCTTGGCCTTGTGCCATCCTCACTGTCCTTTTTCTGGCTGTTCGATCTTCTCCCCAACGTTCCACTTCCTGACTGACCCTGTCCTCCCGATTGCATTTGGACTAGCATCAGCTTATCTTTAAGCTTCTTAGTCTTTGAATCTATCTCATCACTACAGTACCTCGCGTACCTTAGGATCTCGTCTAGAGGCTTGTTTTGCCAACAAATCAAATGTTGCTGTATCATTAGACAGATCTCGGGTCTCAAGCCCAAAACAAACTTGGACACAAAGTGTCCCATGTCCTTTGGATCCATCACATCCGGACCACTGCACTGCTTGAATATCTGTAACAATCTCTCATAGTACTCATGAACGGTCTCTTTTGGTTCTTGTCTAGTTCGGTCTATTTTTACCCAATCTATGTCTTGCGCTGGCACCTTGGTTTTTAACCACGTAATCACTTGCTCATATTTTACCACCACTCTTGGTGAAGGTCCATTCGTATGTGCATCCCGTTTTGGCTCCTCTGTGGGCCACTCGACACTGACCTTGCACGCTACCCACAGATCTCCCGGAACCACAATGTCAAACAGTGTGTTCAGATCAACCCACAGCACTTTTGAGATTTTGACAAACCTCTCTACCTGCTTGTACCATTCTACTGGGTTTTCCCTCAATTTTGGAAATGTGTTTTAAAGGCCGCCAAATCTCCCCTGCTCCAGGGTACGTGCACATATCCTCCATGAGCTACTTCTCTCAAAGGGTATGCTTCTACATGCATTAGCCCCGTACCTGGAGGCGTCTCTATAGTGCTTCGTCTAACACTTTTTTTCTTTGACCACTTTTCTTCCCATTTGTCCAGCTGAAGCCATATTCGGATTCCCACTACTAGTTCTCTGATGTGGGTTTTTAATCCGATCACTCTCTTCTCGTCAAGATTTTGGTCTGTATACTGCAACCTATGACCACCTTGGAACGCCTTTGTCCTGGTCAAGTCCACTGAATATTTGTTCGCTAATTCTGTTAGTTTCTCGTGAGCTGCCCTAGCTCGACGAGTAATATCCTTCGCCACAAACAACAGTTCATCTGGTTCATATAGTTCTATTCTTTCCAACGGTATTGTACCTTCCACTATCTCTTCTACCTCTGACTTGAGTCTTAGCACATCTATTCTTCTTGCCTTTATCACTGCTCTCAATGTGCCTTGACTAGAGGTTTCGCTTGAGTCTTTCCCTTTACATTCCTGACTCACTCGTCTATCTTCCTCAGGGGTGTTATGGGGAACACTTCCCTTCTCCCATCTTTCACAATCCCACTCTTGTCGTCTTTCTGTAGTTCCAGGGGTAAACATACCCCTACTTTCCTCACTCCCACGATCCCCTTCTTGTCTACTTCCATTAGACCTGCAATGGGATACTTCCCTATTCTCCGAACCCCACTGTCTGCAATTGTCTCTTGACCTGTCACTCTGGTTATCCGCAACTGTCTCCCAGGTCCTCAAATCTGGCCTCAATTCTCTAATTGACCGGGGCCGTGGTCCTCTCAGATCCATCGGTCCTCTTAAGCCTCCCTGCTCTCTTGAGGAATCTGCTGACGCTGCCAAAGGGGTGCTCCTTTCTATCGGTCTGGACCATTGATTCCACTCATCTGCCACATTACTCCTACCTTCGCTGGTATTTCTTTCCCTTTCCATCTGTGGCAGACCCTCGGGTTGTGTTTGCTCTGGATTATATACTGACACTATCGGACCTCTTGCTTCCGGGGCCAGTTGAGGTACCTCACTTTCCACTGAGACGGCCCTGTTCCCTATCGGACCTAAGTCACTCTCTCTTAGGATGCCACCGTCCACTGTCGATGTTCCCCTTTCTGTTGGTGGTGGTGAGGTCCCTTCTATTTCTGGATTATATGGAGGTGGTCTGTCCGACAACAACCTCTCTATCAGACTATCTTCCGTTTCACTGTCATCGTCTTCTGTATTCTTTTTCTGTGCTTCCTTTTCACTAACCAACGATGGATACAACCTATCCCCTTCTATGGTCTGTACCCTCCATCTCTTGGCTAGTGCGTCCCACCTCGCGTCCTGCACCGCCCTAACTGATCTGTTCACCCTTTCTTGTCTTCTGTCCCTGTTTTTTTCATCGGCTGCCCTGATCCATTCATTCAATGCTTCGAACTGTGTTGGCCTAGGCAAAGGTCGCAAAGAAGACATAATCGCTTTGAGCTGGTACAACACCTCTAATCTGAATGTCCCGTACTTAGGAAACGTTAGTTCCTCATTCCCATCAGTCATCTTACACCAGTTCTCAAGCCACAATATAGTATGTAACCCAACGTTCGTAGCCATGTAATGAGCTGGCGTGTCCTCGGGTGGAGCCTCTTCCCCACCCCGAGGTTCTAGCCTCTTCTCTCCAGAAAAACAACTTTGCAATCCTTTTAAACATTTCATGATGATACCCACGACAATTCCTTGTTTACTACTTTCGTTCGTTTCCCAATGACAATCCACCAATCCCAGCGCGGCTTCACTCTGGCCGTCCTATCCTAGCGCGGCTCTTCGCTGACGTCACTCACTTCCCGCTAACCGCCCTATCTCAGCGCGGCTTCACGCTAACCGTCCTATCCTAGCGCGGCGCTTCCTGACGTCACTCTCCACCGTTTGCAGCAGTTCCCCTCCTTTCTCCGCTCGTCTCTCGGTCATGCATGCGTCCCAATCATACGTTTTGAAATGATCACTTCCGACCAAGCAATCACTTCTCTGACTGTACGTCCACAGTCTGACTGTAATTGTCACCGACTGGCAAATGTCTGTCCAATTAAAGAACAGCAATCGCCTCTCTGATAGGTTTCATACACACGGTAACTTCCGACCAGCGTCTGTTACCCACGCACTCACACACTCGTTCCCCCTATCTCGGTCCTGCGGGCAATCAATGGCACCTCATGATCCCCTTTCAATGGTCGACAATTACTGTGAGTGTTCGATACACCCGAACCACTTAAACTCTCCTTGAGCTTAAGATTTTCACCGGTTGCGCGCGCTCACAACCTGATCTCCTTTCACACTACAGGCACTCAACTCCGCTAGACAATACAATACGACAACACAATACACACCGCAATCTAACACGCATGACCCTTTTTATACTCACACTCTTACGACCTGCTGCTTTCTGCCACACCGTCACTCTCCGTCATCTTCCGTGGATCGCCATTCTCCATCCGCTGTTCTATGGACGCACATTTTCAGATCTCTATGGGCCTTGGGGAGATCTTAACCTATATGGATTACCTTCACTCCAGAAGATAAACCATCCTACTCTGCTACCAACTGGAAAGGCGTGAAACTTAATCTAGAAATTTGAACCAGATCTCTAGAATCCCGTCACAGGTCGATTAGACCTTTGTACCTGTCATTGAGTGTAGAAGGCAATCTTTTTCAACAAATCAATTCGGATCACTTCCATCTCCTTCCCCAAAGAACCACTGACAAAAGGTCAAGTTTGAAAATGTATTATAAGGCCAAAAGCAATTGTGTATATAAACACCTCAGTAAAAGGTTCAGCAAATACACAGGTACTAGTACAAACATAATCCTACGAAAAAGTCTCAAGCGACTAAGAAACAACACTAATATAATTTCCAAGACCACCAGGCTTGCAAGAATTGCTATGATTTGGGTCTTGGTAGGCATGGAAGAAAAGAAGAAATACATCAAGATAAGTCTGTCCCTACACTATACTAGGTGTCATCCCTATAGTCAAGTTCTCTCCTAACAAAAGGTGTCAGCCGTGGTGACTTCCAAAGAAGTTCACTCACTCAGTCCAGACTTAGCCTCTTGAGTTCATCTCGCACAGCAGCTCTCTGCCTACCCAGCATCTTTCTTCGCCCTCGTGCGCTTCTACTCTGCTCTCCTCACGGGGTGCTGTCCCTAATACGAAACCCACAATTCCGTTGACACACCCCAAGGGACGCCCCTCTTCAGAGTATTAGTTTTCAAAGGGTCTTCATCTTGATGTCTTCATCCTTGTTCGTTGAAAAACGGCCTTGGGTCCCACAGTCGTCTCCTCTTGAAGTTGCTTCCCTAAAATTCCACAGCCACTCCTCCAGGTCTGTAACTACCATCCTAACTCTCATGCACAATGGGCCCTTCTCTACTATCTTTGGTTAACCTTGCACCTGCAAAGGAACGCACATAAATCGATTCGCAACAGCATGCTACTTGGAATTAATTCTTTAAGGCAACCTTCTAGGAAAAAGGCAGTTCCATGATTTAACGTTAGCAGACACATTCCTAGCTCGGCCTACACAGTCCACTATCCCCACCTGGGCCTCTGCACGTTTCGAGATGTCACCCCCTAACATTGGCAAACAGTTTTACTTGTTAGGCCTACATCATTATAGCAAAAGAAAGAATACATTTTCCAACTAAACACTTCTATGTTGTTACATGAATACAATAATGAATTACTAAACATGCATTGGAATACATGATGCCTCTTTAAGCATCCTTTAACTGAATTAGCATTACTTTCACAAATACATTTCTAGGTTACATGGCATTAGTATTTCAAATGCACGTTATGTTGCAGCTATGGAAAATTCTGGTACATGAGTTCATAGCTTTGTGTCACACTTAAACATGATTATAAGCCTCTATATATGCGGGTGCAAGTTACTTGTGAATATGATGCACCCCTACAATTTCTAACACAGTTTTGCGCTCTCTCAACATCCATGATTTTCAAATGGAGCACAAACTCTATTGTTTTAAGGAAAATAGCAAGAGCAGAGATAGTTTTTATAGTTTTTCAGAAGCTCTCTGAGTGTTCCGTTGAATATTGAGTTTCATTAAACGCATCAAAATATAGGCTTTTTGTT